>NC_056522.1:192992727-193022781 GCF_019175285.1 Sceloporus undulatus | reverse complement strand
TATTAACATTTTTTAAAAATCAGCAAATTTTTTTGCGTGTCCTCCACTTTTTTTAAAAAAAGTGTCCACCATTTGAAAATGTTGTCCTACATTTGTCCCGGTTTATTTATTTATTTAATTTTTTAAAAAAAATTATTTAATTATTTATTTTTGGGGTTCGGCCCCCCAGTTGGCTGAGGGACAGCAACCCGGCCCCCGGCTCAAAACGGTTGCCTAACCCTGGTCTAGCAAGTTCTTCATTGTTGTAGTTAATTTTTGGTAAGAAACACTATTATACATAATAGTTTCTACACATGAATAGATGGGTGTAATTCTATGTTCTCTATATATGGAGAGGATATTAGAATTGTCATTTGGATAGAGTTTATGGGGCCAAGTGACTACTTTTGTGTGTGTGGTGTAATGGTTAGAGCTTAAGATCAGCAATAGGAAACCCAGTTTGAAATCCTTGTTCAGCTATGATATTCACTGCACAACTCTAGGTCAGTCACTAAGAGTTGCAGTAAGGATAAAATAGTGTTCATGGGGGAGGAAAATATAGGGTTTTTTTTCCAGCTCTTGGGGGATAACACAGGTCAGCACAGCTTGCTCTCCTTATCGGTGGACTTGCCATCTGCGGATTTCACATCTGGTTAAAGCGGATGGCAAGTCCCCATTTTGCTTAATGGTGGCGCATGTAACACTACCATTAATTTTAATAGGACTTGAGCATGCACAGATTTTGGTATCTGCCGGGGAGGGGGGGGGCTGGAACAGATCCCCTGCAGATATGGAGGTTCGACTGTATAATAAATGATAATGTTTTACATGGAAGACCTAGATACTAGCCTACCAATTCATCTATGAACTAACTGAAGTGACCAAGGAAAATTTTGTTTCATCTTGTATCTCCCCTCAAAACAAAGGGATTGTTATAAGGATAAATACAAAATTATGAAATTTTGTGTATACTGAAATTTAAGTACAAGTAACTAAATGGCAACAAACGTTTCCCCATGAATGAAGTGCAGCATTATTCTACCTTCAGAAGTCAAATATGTTTAAAAGAAAATTTAGCCATCTGTGAAGAAAATAAGTTCTCTTCAAATATGGCCTTGTTTGTCTTACTCATATTTGAGTCAGTGAATCATTCCTTGTTTATGCAGGATCTCTCTTTCTCTGTTTCGCACCTTCTTGGCACCCAAAAGCAATTGCTCTCAATTGCCAACCTCAAAATGGCCCCGTTTATTAGAATATGATATTTCCAAGAAGTGGTGAATCAGGAATGCATCCCCATGTTTATATTACAACACACTGAGAGAAGAGTGTCTGAAAGCTCTTGGGTTAAATTGATACTGTGAGGCTCTGGGGATCATGTTGCATGTGTTCAAAGAAAGGTGAACATATGGTACAAATGGCTTGGCTGAAGGCAACCTAGGCTGCATCTGCACTGCAGAATTAATGCAGTTTGGCACCGCTTCAACTGTCCTGGCTCAATGCTATGGAGTCCTAGGATTTGCAGTTTGGTATGGCACAGGTGGTTAGATATTTTAGAAAACTACACATCCCAGAGTTCCATAGTCATGGCAGTTAAACCAGTGTCAAACTGCATTAGTTCTGTAGTGCAGATGAAGACCTTGGTAAGAACAATGTATGCATTTCAATTTCAGCCAACAGGGCTGTCTCTGCCATTTTTGAATGACAGTGAAAAAGCTGCCTCAGAAAAGCATGTTGTCATGAGAGGAGGAACATAACTGTTCACTTATTTTGGTGTGAATCCAATTATGGCATTGCATAAGTCCAAGTTGCACTGTGCTAATGCAAATAAATATCAGGGATTCATACAGTTTTTCACTAAGAAAACTAGTTGCACAGTGTAGGTTGCCTGTTCTGTGCTGTACCTTATGTTGTTGTTGTTGTTGTTGTTGTTGTTGTTGTTGTTGTGTGCCTTCAAGTCATTTTTCCAACTTATGGTGACCCTATGGCAAAACTATCACGGGGGTTTCTTGGCAAGCTTCTTCAGAGAAGCTTTGCCTTAGATCTCCTTACATTGCCTTACTGCTTGTGCAATGGAAAATGCAAAAAATTCTGCTAGTGTCATAATTTCTTTGTAGTTTTACTGCCAGGAATTGGGCTGAGGAGCGCATAGGGAATTTTCTTCTGTGGGTACAAATAAAATTCACTTTGACCGTAAGAGTGGAAGAGTGCACCATTTGCTGACCTGCCGCAGAAGGCAAAATGGCTTGCCAGCCAGGCATTTAACCCTGTGCTGTACAAAAAAAAATTCCAAGAGACAGAAATTTGTGGAGCCAAACATACTGTAATAAAAAGGTTGGCAAATTACCAAGAAAGCCATGAGTGAAGAGCGGGAATTTTGAATGATGTTTCCAAAAGATATCTGCCTTGGTTCAGCACCCATCAATATGAGGAAAGTAAAATGTTCTTCAGAAACAGCAGGAGAAAGGGTGTGAGATTTGTACTTCTTTCACTTATATTTGTGACTCTCATCAATAATTTATCCCCGTGTTCAAGTAGCATGCTTTTCTCATGAGGAATAATTTTATTCATTTGTTGGATCATAGAATCATAAAATCCTAAGAGTTGGAAGAGACCACAAGGGCCATCAAGTCCAACCCCCCTGCCATGCAGGAAATCACAATCAAAGCATGCCCAACAGTATGCAAAGTAATCTTGTAGTACCGTGAGACCAACTAAAAGGAAGAGATTGGCAGCATGAACCTTCATGGCCTTGAGCCCAATTCATCATATGCATGATAGACATTGTCACAATAGGCCTACCAAGCCAGGGAGCAGTTGAATGGCAAGCCCATCAGCAGGCATTCTTATTTAAAATGTAACTATCTAAACAAGGTAAGAGGTAATTGTGTTGTTCTTTGTGGCAGATGTATGTGTGTGCGTACAGGTTGAGTTTCACTTATGCAAAATGCTTGGGACCAGAAGTATTTCTGATTTTGGATGTTTTCAGATTTTGGAATATTTGCATACATATAATGAGATATCTTGGAGATGGGGCCCAAGTCTAAACAAGGAATTAATTTGTGTTTCATATACACCTTATACACATAGCCTGAAGGTAATTTTACACATGGTATTTTTAAGTAATATTTTGCATGAAACAAAGTTTGTGTACACCAAACCATCAGCAAGCAAATATGTCACTATCTCAGCCATTTATGTAGACAACTTTGGATTTTGGAACTCAACATTCCAGATAAGGGATACTCAACCAGTATATGCCTTCAAGTCACTTGTTGACTTATAGTGACCCCATGAACTTGACAGGGTTTTCTTAGACAAGGAGTACTCAGATGTGGTTTCTTCCTCTGAAATATAACCTACAGAACCTGGTATTCATTGACAGTTTCCCATGAAAATACTAACCAGGGCTGACCTTGCTTAGATTCCAAGATCAGATGGGATCTGGTGCCTTTAGGCCAGTGGTTCCCAACCTGTGGGTCGGGACCCCTTTGGGGGTTGAATGACCCTTTCATGGGGGTTGCCTAAGACCATTGGAAAACACCTATTTAATTACAGTTATGAAGTAGCAATTAAAATAATTTCATGGATTTGGGTCACCACAACATGAGGAACTGTATTAAGGGGTCGCGGCATTAGGAAGGTTGGGAACCACTGCTTTAGGGCATTTAGGCCTCCCAGCTGTATCCCAAAATGAGACTCAAAGCAGCAAAAGCAATATTAAATAAAAACAAGATCAAAACAAGATAAACCTAGATGTAGACAAAATCAAGTCAAAGATACAATTGAAAGCAATTAAAGCATAATTTAAGAACACTTCATCAAGCAAAATAAAGCTCCTTTTCTTATCAAGCAGTCACTCACAAAAAGCAACTTTTAAAAAATGCACAAATGTATGCATAAGGGGAAATGTACTAAAAATGTGCACATTTAGAGAAATTGGCTGCAAAAAAAGAGTATATTTGGGGGAAATTAATACAAATATCCATGAGAACGAAAACACACTCAAATGCATGAAGATTTTCATTGGATTTCAGAATGGCCACATATACATCAGGAATCCTGCATGCACCTATTGTTTCTCTCACTCCTCACTTCATAAATGCCAGAAAACAAACCAGGAAGAGGAAAGCATTGGACTCTATCCAAAGATAGATTTATGGATAGCTACATCAAACAACCCATGATGTATAACAAATATAGTTTAAATCTGGCTTCTTTTAAAGCTGCAGTTCACTCTAATCTTGGGCTTCCCTTTCTGGTTTGTTTACCCACCTCGCGTAAAGCAAGGAATATAGCAAGACAAAATGTGTTTCGTGCACTATCATTGAGTTCAGTCACATCATACTATATAAAGCCAGCATTCCTGAATGATCATTATGTGAAACATGCACATTTCCAGGATTATAAATCCTTTATTTAAAAAAAAAATTAACTATGGAAGAAGCTCATAAAAATTCTGAGGAAATAGCCTCCTTAGGGAATGAAATGTTCATGGACAATTTTATAGTATTTAATTACATCAAAGGAACATGCAGTTACTAGAGCTGATGGCACTAGTTATTTATATAGTTCATATTACATTGTTTCATTAATGTAAAATTAATATAAAATAACAGAAGTACAACTGTCCTGAATACTTTAATAAGGAACAGGAGGGGAAAAAGCATGCTCCTAGTAAGGAATATTTGAAATTAAAGATAAATAATGCCATAGCATTTTCTGGACAATGACCTCCTGTTCTCTTATTTCCCTGCTCAGGTCCTGCAGATCCAGGCTCATGATGATCTTTCTGACTTGAGTCTATCCATCTGACATCCTAGCATTATTGCATTTTCTAATGAGTTGTGCCTTCTCACGATGTGGCCAAAATATGACAACCTCAGTGTAGTCATCTTTGCTTCCAGGAGGAGATAGAAAGATAGGCAGGTAGGTAGACACACAGACAGACAGACAGACATGCTTTATGTGGGGGTCATTAATAATATGTAATTAATGAATAAATGTAATAGCATGTTGTTTGATGGATTAAGAATTGATCACTTTTTTTGTTACAAATCATTTTTGATTCCAGTGCAGAGCATACAACACATACTACACAACACAAAATAGTATTGTGAGAGGATATATTACTGATAGTTTGTGTGCACAGGTATACAATTTTCAGTTTTTTTAATCTACCTTCCAAACAGGCCAAGCGGCAGCCACCTTTAGGCTGGAGCAGAGTTAATGAACTAACTTGCACCAGCTAAGCACAGTACGGGGTTACGCCTTATCTTGCACAATGAAATGACTACCAGGGCTATTTCAGAAGATCAGGCAGCCTTTCCCAGCTTCTCCAAGTGTACTCATGTTGGTCCAGATAAAAATTCAGAGAATGAAGATGGAAAAGTTAAGAAAGGGAAATGGAAAGGGAGGGGGAGGGAAGGAGGAAAAGCATTAAGTTTAATTTAAACATTTATATTAATTTGTTTAGTTGTTACGCTACAGTGCCTACATGTCCCTTATTCACTGTAAATAATCTGATTCTTTTATTGTAAAATATAATGAATGATATTTCAGCTTCACAATATTTTCTTATTGGGAAATAAGCCCCACTGATATTGGTGAGTCTTCCAGATGCTTCCAGAAATCAATAAATCATAAAATGCAATGCATATCAATAAATTTTTGATGTTAGCATGGCACAATAAAGTCTACATCAAGGATCTTGCAGCACACATAATCTCAGGTAATCTGATGCCATTTAGTCATGATATCTTGATTCAAATTTGCTTCATTTCTGCCTATTATTTTGTTACTAATGCTAGCACCAAAGGCTTGTGGAATACCCATGCCTTCCTAGCTTACTGTCAGTGCTGATAAGCAGCCATGAATCAAGGCTGCAGAGATCAGTGTAATAAAAAACTCACCTAGCAGTTTTCTCTTACAAAACCCCCAAAGGAGCTACAATAGAAGATTATCTCTTTCTTTATCGGAGACTGTACCTTAAGGAGCATGAATGAATGAAAACAACAATCTTTCTTGAAGGCTTCAGTCTCTCTCTCTCTCTCTCCAAATTCATCAGAGTGACAGTACAGAGAATGGGGGGACAGCAAAAAGATGTCCAAGCAAAATCTTTCGCCAAATGGCTCCAATACATCAGTTTAAAAAAAAACAGGCCAAGTTATACTTCACATTATCTCCATTAAGCAAAACTATAACAATTAGTCCAATTGGGCCTATCTTGTTGCACAAACTGCTTGTATGGCAAAATCATTCTATTCCCCATTCCCCTCTATAAAAACTGCCAGAAGGTGAGGTATGTGTGATTCTATGCCAGCAAGTTCTCCAACCAGCCATAGGACACTTGGATAATATAATAATAATAAAACATTTATTTATATCCCGCCTCTTCCGTTTGGGGATCGAGGCGGGTAACAACAGAATTTATGCAGTACACAATACAAAAACAATAAAACCCACAAAACCCTGACCCAACCCTCCCTCCCTTCATGGGTGGTGCTTTTTTTAGGAGCTGGTCACTGCCAGCCCTGCTCAATTACTGGATGTTTTCTGAATTTCAAGGTATCACATTATAGCCACAACAGGGAATCCCAAAGAGAGAACCAGTGGACTGGGACCTTACTATCGGAGATTTCTATCTCCAACAATGGTAAAACTTTTCCCCCCTAAAATTGGGACTGCGTTGGCATGCTTTACCTCAATACAACTTAGTTTTCCTGACACAAAAGCATGAAGGCTTTTTTAGAAATTCAGTATCATCTGCCTAAGAAAGGGGCCTGTGGCCTCACAAGGATGGAGACATATTGGATTGCAAAGCAAATATCTTTTTCTGTTGCAAATACACGTTAAATTTCCTTAATTTCCCATGTATCTCCATGGCCAGGAAGAGGAGGTGCCAGCCTGCAAGAAATACCCCTCCATACCATCTGAACTGAGAACAAAAACAACAAAATGAAGGCCTATGGCACAAAATGAAGGCCTATGGCTAACATCTTCAAAAACAATTCTGTATGGTTTTTAACACCTTGCCTGATGAAGAAGCTGGTGGAACTTCAAAAGCTTGCAACGTGTCTATCGTGCATTTTGGTTGGCCCAATAAAGATATCACTGTTTGGTAGGTTTTTTTTATGTTATTGGATTTGCTATATGGTCAACATGGCTATCCCTGGATTTTTCAACTCTGCTTAGCACTTGGTTCCTTTCTCCTTTTATTCTTAATCATATTTTTCTCTTTCTTGTCTTATTTTCTTTTTCTTCCACAACCCCTGGTTAAAGTCTTCCCATTCTCCTCTCTCTCTCTCTCTCTCTCTCTCTCTCTCTCTAATGCTCTTCTCCTTCTTCTCCTCCCCACAGTTCCTGTCTACATGAATCTTCTCCTTGGTATCCTAGTCCCATTTTCAATTTCTCATCCCAGTGAACTGCAGGCTAAACATCTTTTTCCTGCTTGTTCCTCTCCATATATTTTCTCTTTTCAACTTTTTTCTCTCTGCTCAGTCCATCAACAACTCCTGGCAAAACATCTTCCTGTTCGTCTCTTTCCTCTTCTCCCCTCCCCATATCTCTCTTTCTCCAGGGAAGACAAAAGCAGGGAAGGGAGAGAAGGGAGTCCGCTGGCTTACCCACCCACCTGCCTGCCCAGGTCTTTCTGAGTCTGACCCCCCCCCCCCAAAAAAAAAAAAAACCTTGAAAGCATGACTAGGATATGTTTATCTGGATTTTAAAGGTATACGTCCCACTAAAATCAGGTGCACTTCATCCTGAGAAAACATGCATAAGTAGGATTGCCTTGCTATTGTCTATTTCTCTATTGGTCTATTGATGATCATAAAAGTTATGACTGAGGATGATGGTATTTATCTCTTACTCACCTCTCCCCATGGATTGAGGCATGGAACCACAGATAAAAAGACAGCAACAAACAGACATATAGTGCAGTTAAAAAACACAAATGCTAATTAAAAATACATAATCAGTTAAAAGAGTGTAACATCAGTTTAAAAAGCATGCATATTAAAAGCAATCAATTCATAATTTAAAAGCCCACAATCTAAAAACCATCTATCATCATTATCTCCACCTCTATCGCCCAACAAATTTGGTGATTATTAGTAGCAGTATGATTATTTGGGGCTAACAGAGGATGCTATAAACTGATGGTTAAAAAGGAGAAAGAAAGAAAGAAAGAAAGAAAGAAAGAAAGAGTATGTATTTTATAATTTGTTACATTATCTGAAGGCCATGCTCTGAATAGAGTATGAATGAATCACCTGGGGCTACTTCCTCTGCCATCAGCAGCAGCCAGATCTCAGGTTTGTACCCTGAAATGTCAGGCGCTAGAGTGCTCCTGATCTGGCAAACCATATGGGGGCCAATCAATGGAAGTAGGTCTTGTAAAATGGAAGTAGTAGTTCCCCATCATGCTGAAGTAATGCATCTCTGCATAGACAATGTGAGAAAGTTCATGTTTAACAAACTATCATTTAGTTGTAAACCAAGAATGCAAAAAGAAATAAAAAATCTCACTCCAGTGTTATAGCAGGATCATTTTTCCATTATTGCATCTCCTCAAGAGTCAGTATATGATTACTGTAAGTGATACTTCCCCTCACTTTCAATAGCTTTTATACAATAATCCACCCTTCCTGAATTTTGACACCACCACCCCAGCCACCTTGAAAATAAGAGCTCTGCTTAATATCCATTTGAGAAAATGAAATGGGAGACCATTTGAATTGCCCATTACCATTGCAAAAATGTTAGTCAAGAATGCAGGCCAGCTGGCAATATCCAAGTAGACCAAGCTGGCTGGCTCTGTAGCAGCAATTTAAACACCACCTTTGGAAAAGAGGAGGCATGGGGCGGGGGGGGGGGGGAGAAAGCTGAAGAACCACACTGCATAGTTTGGCACCAAGACAGAAAACCATACAACAGAGCTGGCATCCCCTGCAAAAGGAGCACCTGCCAACTCAGCAGAGGTCAAAACGCTGGCAATCTCAAATAGTAGGAAGGTTATGCGAAAGACAAATTAATTAACAATTAGAAACATGGTAACAACACCTTCTTGGTGACAAGAAAGATCATTATGCAAAAGAAACTGTATGCCAGTTTAAAGAAGAAAACCATCCACTGGGGCAATGGACACCAAGTAAATTAAAGATTACTTAATCAAAGAGGCAATGGCAATATTAGTTCCCTTGTTAAGTCTCCAATCTAGCAATCTAATCACCACAGTGACCCAGTTCAGACAATTTCATTTAAACGGCTCTGCCAAACACAGAAAAATATGCATCTCTCCTGAAGCATTTCCAGCACAAAGGCTCCCATTCTAAAACAAGAAAGGACATGAAGTGAGGTCATGGGCAAAAGAAAAAATACAAACCAGGAATAATGGTTGCCCTGACTATAGTGTGTGTCACTGGCAATCACTACACCACTAAGTCAGCAACAGAGGAGGCGGCAAATACAGTAATCCGCAAATAATTACATCTACAAATGCTTAACCTGCAAATGGGAAGGGATAACTGTTGTGCTAGGAGACTACAAGATGAAAGGAAATGATGGGGGAAAGGAATTAGATTCCTCTCTTGTAGAGGGCATGCATACCTTAGAAAGGGCCAGCTTGACCAACGTATCTATGTGGCCTGCCTCCTGTCTCCCTGTCAGCTACAATTATATTGTGACAAGGCACTGATGGAAGGGCCACGGTAAACTTCCTGCAACATCACCAACAAGAATGAGTACCAAATCTCTTGTGTAGACTCCTATTCAGTTGCCGTCCTACAACTGCTACCAATCTCAGGGCCAGGCCAAGTATAGAGAGAGATGTATCCTTCCCACACAAAAGGTAAGTCTTCTGTGGGTTTTTCAGGCTGTATGGCTGTGTTCTGGAAGAATTTATTCCTGATGTTTCGCCTGAAACTGTGGCTGGCATCTTCAGAGGGTGGTGGCATGAAAATGTGTGGAGTATATACCTGTGTGGGACCTTTGTTTGGGAGGAAGAGGTTTTTTACCTGTTAATGGTGGATTCCTGCTTTGAATATCAGTCCTGAAAAACACTAAAATCAAGACTCAAAACAAGCAAATGAATACCACCAGGCTCAAGGGGGTCCCCTGCAAACAATGGATTATCAATTAAATAGACACAAATGCATAGATCCATTAGTCTCAGCCCTAGGGTTACCAGTACAGGATCATCCCATACTGAGATTTCAAAGCCACACCTGAGATTTAGGGACAGTTCCTAGTGATGGCATTAACTCTTATGCATTAAGTACCAATTACAGTTGCTCACAGCCTGTCATTCAAATGCATAAACACATGCGCACATATTTTCCTGTTTAAAAATTAGGGCAGAGATTTAGTTAAAGGCGTTGTTCCTGATCAAGGTGAAATGAGAGAAGATAACATGAAGAACATTTAATCTCACTCTTGCTTCTAACTAGGAACTTGCTTCTACCCATAAGGTGGATGCACAGCAGAGCAGAGGGAGTGTCATAATGACTAGGAAGGAATCTGTACCAAGTAAGTACAGTTGAATCTCCTTTATCCAAAATACTTGGGACCAGAAATGTTTTGGATTTCAAAGTTTTTAGGATTTTGAAATATTTGCATCTACATAATGAGATATCTTGGAGATGGGACCCAAGTCTAAACATGAAACCCATTTATGTTTCCTAGACCCTTTATACACATAGCTTCAAGGTAATTTTAGACATAATATTTTTAATAATTTTGTATATAAAGCAAAGTTTCTGTAAATGGAACTATCAGATAGCAACAATGTCACTATCTCAGCCATTCATGTGGACAATTTTGGAGTATTTTGGAATTCCTGATGCGGGAGACTGAGACTGTAGATACATAGACCCACTGGACAGTCTTTTAAGCCTTGGGAATCGTAGCATGCTGCTGCTGTACTAGCTCAGCGGGAGATTTGCACCATATTAAAGACATTTATAAATGGATTTGATTAAATCAGAATATTCTTGGTTAAAAACAGAACAGAACCTATGAAAGCTCAATGTGAGCAACTATTACCATCAGAAGAAGGAGCTGGAATATTAAATATAATAAATTCATTAATATAATGATATGCAAAATTCATCCGTAAATGAACTGTGGAGGAATGATACTCTGAGATGCAGACACAAAGTTTTCCCTAACACAATTTAATAAATCACAAAAATTACATAATTTCCATAATTTCAAGTCTCACTCAGTGAATAAGAGAATCCCTTTAGCAAGATGCAGGTTGAATATCCCTTACCCAAAATGTTTTGGACCAGAAGTGTTTTGAATCTTGGATATATTTTTTAATACCTGCATTTGCATACACACACACACACACACACACACACAAATAATGAAATATCTTGGAGATGGGACTCATCTCAAGTCTAAACACAAAATTCATTTATTCAAAGATATGGCCTTGTTAGTCTGTAGAATCAGTATGTAGAGATCTTGTAGCACCTTTGAGACTAACTGAAAGAAAATTGGCAGCATGACCTTTCATAGACTTAAGTTTACTTCCTTAGGTGGGTTTAGTGGAGACGTTAGGAATGGGAATGCACAAAAAACGGTATCAGAACATCAGTTTCTCTTCCTGGGCATTCCATCTCAGATTTCAGAACAGGAGTCCTTGAACAAACAAACTACACACATAGCTTGGAAAGAGAAATAGCAGAATTGGAATTCATCCATAAACTACAGTCCTTCAGCAATGGATTGAACAGCGATAATGGCTTCCCGGCTCACTACACACATTTCAATACTATCTGACCCCATCCTCAGGGGGGCGTCCTACACTCATCTATTTCCCCACCTACAGGCTAGTTTCCAATGCCAAACTGGTCTTGCCTCTTTTTTTCCATACACATTGGCCAGTTCCTAATGTCTTTGTTCACTAATGACAATCATTAAAACTGGACTTGATACTTCATTTCCATACACAAAGGATTTTGATTTTGAACTGACATTTTCACATACCAATGGCATATATATGACTGTTCCTGGTTTCTACTCCGTTAAATGCATCTGAGGAAGTAGACTGAAGTCTATGAAAGCTCATGCTGAAAATTCACTTATATTTCCTACACATTTTATACACATTTTAATTTTTTAAATTAAATTACCTGAAGGTAAATTTTATATAGTATTTTTAATAATTTTGTACATGAAACAAAATTTATGTACAATGAACCATCAAAAAGCAAAGCTGTCACTAACTCAGCTACCCATGAAAAATATTTGGTTTTTGGAGTGCCATGAATTTTTAAATTCCAGATAAAGGAGACTCAGTCTGTATATATTTTACATAGAAAGCTGTTTAAGATATACTGTACTAGTCCCTATTCAAATACAAATTCTCATTTTCCATATGCAGATAGCCACAGGCAAATTAAATTAATAGATTAACTGTTTTTCTTTATAATTTAGATTTGAAAGAAACACAGCCTTGTTTTGGCAACACAGTGTACAAAAAAGTCTTCAGTTTAAACAAAAAATAAGTGTGGATGCCAATATGTTAAGGTTGCACAAAAAACTCAAAAACAAGGTAGATGTCATAAAAACCAATTTGAGGAAAGAGCACACAGGTCATTCATAGCCTATTCAATTCTTAAGAACAGCAATTCCCCCCACCGCATCCCCAGGCTTGTTTATATGTCTCAAAGTCAGTGAGTCCATTTAAATCTGATTGCTCACATTTCTAGAGTCTCTGCAAAAAGCACAACTGCAACTGTACACAGTAAAGATATAAAGAGGGAGCAAAATGTGTAAATGCTAAAATCTGTTCTTTGTACCATATATTATGGACAGAAATTATTCCTATTCTAACTTCTTTTTCTCTTTGGTGCACAGTGGAGCACTATTCTGACTATTAATTAAGTTTTATTTTGTCATTGTTGAATGTTTTCCTCTCGCTTCCTTTTTGTTCTCTGTTTTTATGCATAGAATGAATTGTTTTTAAAAAACTCTCCACCTGGTGGGGGAGCAAGGGCAGCCAAAAATGTGCATTTGCCCTTCTCTTTTGCTGCAATGTTAGCCTCCTTCCCAAGAGGAAGCTGCCGCCATGGCAAAATCTGGAGGGGTGCACTTGCCCTTCTCCTTCGCCAGAGTAGTGGCCTTCTCAGAAGGAAGCCACCATGGCAAATATAGCAGCAAAGCCCTATCAGGTGTCACCCCTCTTTTGAGGTATCACCTGGTGCAGTTCACACCCACCGCATCACCCCAGTGACCCCACTGTCTGCACACAGTTTACAGATGTATGCATAGATCCATTAGAAAATTCCATATGAGTATGTATACCATGGATTGCCAACAGTGCATCCTTTACATACACAATGCTCTAAACAGAGCTACACACTGAAAGCAAAGAAAACTCCATCTAAAATAGATCTTGTATAACAGACAGACCATAGTGTCTCTGTGAACATCTCAAAGTAACAGCAATGGAGTAAATATATAGAGAGCCAAATGTAGCATTTTGTAAGTGAGCAACAAGCAGGAGACTTTGAAATATGCAATTTGATATAAGACATGAAAGAGCCACTATCAATCCTACATACGTATGTTATCAAAATTTTACCTCCATACCAACAGGTTTTAAAAAAATATTTTATTAATTAATGATGAAACTAACACTATTGTTTGGGTCAGTTTCAATTAAATGTTCCACACCAACAGACTGTTGGCCTACTAAGACTTTGACTAAATGCATAACTCACAATTGATAAACACTTTTTTGTCATTTTCAAGCCTATCCACTTAATCTTATCAGTCTTTATTACTCCCATTTATCTTCTTTTGTAAGCATTTTATCTTCAACAGTCACTCCGATTGATTAATGTTCACCAACAGTTCCAAAATCCATCTGAAGTTTCTGAACATGCACAATTACTTTTTCCAAATGTAATGCTAAACTATATTTAGCACCACATGAATGTACTCTTGATTTATGTCTCTTCCCTTTCCTTTTCTACTGTGGCTGTAATGAGGACACCAGAAGATTTTGTATCCATCTTTAAGTAGGCATGATTTAAAGTTATGTCTGAACATGGACAAACTGTGTATACTATAAATTGTAGTTTAAGTAAACAAGTCATCTTCAAATCATGATTTAGAACAATACTGACTTGTTTCCTAGATTTTCTAGAATGAAACAATCATACCATATTTTGCAGTTATTATATTCCCTGCCTTTCAGTCTATTCCCAGAGGCCTGTGGGGGTATGACTCATTGTTTTCCAACCCATTACATTAGCCAATTACTTTACATCAGCTGACAATGCAGGTAATATCTTGGGTCACTAGATCTTTTTCAAAAACAAAAACCCAGTGACTGCAAGCACTCTTCAGATCTTAGCACCAAGTCATATATTTACTCAGAAATATGCCACGCTCAGTGGTTCATCCACACTGAATGTGGTTAGGACTACAGCCTCAGCCCCAACCCAGAGAAAGACAGCAAGAAACCCATGTTGTAGTACATCTAATACATCTGTGTCAGCTTTGGTTTGTCTGCTTAATTTGTGGTAACACAGTTTTCCCAGCATACTTCTTTGTCTATATCACAACCACATGTACTTACGACGCCTCCACATCCTTTTCAATAAGAAATCTTCTCTCAAAGTAGTATGTAAATTGCCTTTTGAAAGCATGGAAATTTTACTTTTTTGGACTACAACTTTCATAATCCCATACAAATTGTGAACTTGGGGGACTTTTTCAAGCCCTGACTTTTTCCCTGATCATTCACACAAAGTAGATGATGAGAGGAAAACCAGGTGGCATAGTGGTTTGAGTGCTGGACTAGGATTGCGGAGACCAGGGTTTGATTCCCTGCGCGGCCATGAAACCTACTGGGTGATCTGGGGCAAATCACATGTTCCTCAGAGGAAGGCAATGGTAAACCTCCTCTGAAGAAACCTTGCCAAGAAAACCCTGTGATAGGCCCTTCTTAGGGTCATCATAAATCATAAATAACTTCAAGTCACACAACAAGAGAAAGAGCAGAAACTTTAATCTACAGTTCATATTCAAGAATTATGGGGCGGTCACCAAGCCATTTGACCTATCTCCTAATCCAAGTGTTCCTCTTCCGTGCAATATTGCTATGTAAACCCAAGATGCTTATTAACATTCCACAACAGTGAGCAGATTCACACAGTGATACATACTTCACATACTCTCAAATAATCCCAGTACAGTATCTACTACCAGATTTTTCTTTTATATTATATAAACGCATATTAAGTCACCCTTAATATTCACATCTGTTTTGTGAACTTTTCTTCCTTTACACAACAAGTTGCTATGGCTTGTTCTTCCATTTTCTAAGTGATATGATACTTTATGTGGCAGAAGTGTCTGGTATGGTCCTATCTTGCCGCATTCCAGCCCTCTTTTTTCTCAACACTTACAAAATCGTCTCATGTTGTCATAGCATCTTGCAAAAACAGAGCAAAGGCTACTTATCAACATAACATATCAACTTTTTATCATATTGTCAGCCACTCCTTAGGCGTTAGGCAGAATGCCAGCTATTCTCTCTGACCCAGTACCAGAATACCAAAATATAGATATACAGTATATAAATATAGAGCACAATGACAGCAAAAAGTAGCAAAGAGATGGAATTTGTGTTGCTCTCTTTAAGATATGCTATTTGTTGTATAGACAGCCTCATTTATTTAGCACTAAATAATGCATTAATTAAAGAGTCAGTGTGGTGTACTGACCTAAGATTTCAGAAGACTGAATCCTTTTTCAGCTATGGAAACCAACTGGGTGATCTTGGACAAGTCACTCAGTCTAAGAGCAAGGCAAAGGGAAACCTCCTCTGAAGAAATCTTGCCAAGAAAACCCTGGAACAGGGTTGCCATGCACTGAAGTTGACTTGAAGACACATAACAGCAACAGCAAAGTGCATTAATAAACTGCATCACAATTCTTATCGGAACACAAAATATTTTTTGTGTGTTTGCTTTATGATGCGATGTACTATATACGTAGATTGTATAATTAGTTATGAATTCATCTTTTTATCTTTTAATTATGTCTTAAACATATTTTGATTTGTTTTAACTACTGTATGTGCTATTTAAATAAAATTGTTTTATCGTGTGTTTTTTTAATTCTAAATAACATTTTAGCTAGACTTAGGGCCCAAACAGACAGGCCAAAATAAAGCTACTTTGAGTCACTTTGGAGGTATGCTGTTTAAATGATGCATGTGTCCTAAGAGGCCAGAAGGTGCACCAAAACTACACTCCAGTCCTTAGGAAACTACTTCTGAGTATTCCTTGCCTACAAAACCTTATGAAATTCCTGGGGTCAAGATTTTAAGGCATATACATACACACACACACACACACACACACACACACACACACACACACACGTGCCATTTCCCCCATTTCAATCTGCACAGTATTTCTTCTTTGGAGACAATGGGTGGTATCCAAAGGTAGCCTAGGACTGGGGTAATGGATAACAGATCCAGCACACATTTGGGGGGGGGGGGATTCTCCTCCCCACTGCAGCTCTCTAGCAGACCTTCAAAATGGTCTCTATAGGACTGGGAAATTCACCTCGAACCAATTTTCAGGTGGCCCAAAGCATTGGAGCACAGAGGAAAAGAGAGGAGTACTGCTGTGAGTGCCACCAAAGTTATTATTATTATTATTATTGACCTTTATTTATGAAGCACTGTAAATTTACACAGCGCTGAACAGGCAATCTTTTTAGTTAGACAGTTCCCTGTGACAAATTTAAAATTTGTCACAAATTAATTTTTTTTTTAAAAAAGTGACAAATTTAGCCCATAACTCTGAAGCGCAAATGTTTTCACTTCTACTTACATTTGGGGATGTATGACACACAATGAAATTGTGTTTGCTACCAGCTATGGGAACCTGTGAAGCAGTCTTCAATTCTACATGCATTTCTTTTTAGAAGGAAAACCCATTTGAAATGAACTTACTCCAAGAAACACACTTAAAAGATTTTACCATACATTTAAACACAACGTGATTTCAAGTTTTCTCCTTCTGGGGTTATTGTGAATAGTTAATAAACTGTCCCATAGAACTGTTTGCTAACAAAACTCTAACCCAAAAGTAAAACTAAATTAGTCTTAATATAGCGTGTTCTTCTACCCATCCATTTCACATTTCTTTTCCCCTTTGTCACAGCTCACTGTAACTCTCATTACAGAACAAAAAAATGACATCAGCTCCTACAAGATAAAGATTCATGAATATCAAAGCTCAGTTTCCCTCCTGGGAAAAATTCAGAGAAACTGCCTTCCCAATTAATTGAAATAAAAGAAGCATCTAGCAGCACTCTCCCCACTCAAGAAAAGTGAGATAAAATGGCCCCAACAAATTCATCGTTGAAAGAGGATTGTGAAACTAGAATAGTATTAGTATTATGTTCACTTGTGTCCACTCCTTATCTTACCTCTTTGTCAATTTAACTGCATGACCTCCACATACTGCACTCTGCTGACCCAACTCCTATTTACATGTACCAAGACATAAGCTCATATTATTCTTACTCCATTAATAAATTACTGGATATATTTTGCCACTACTAGCAAAAGATGGTGGTAAGGGAGTGAACTCACATGGGCAGGCAAAGAGTGGGAGACAGCACCACACAAATGATCAATGAGGCTCTGTGGTAGTTTTCTGGGGACCCTGAAAAGAAGTTTAATTTAATGCCCATCCCTACCATTGTACTAAAGACTGCTGGTTCCCCTTGTCTTTCCTGCACACCAATATTTTGACTGAAGACCCCCCTGCTCCCCCTTTTCCCCTCACCATCTCACTACTGCCCCCTTTCTACCTCACCACCCACCTGAATCCTCCCAGGAGGGAGGGCATACCACCTACTTTTGGAATCACTGGTATATGTATAGAGACAGAGAGATATATGTGTTCTATAATATTCCTCTTCCATACGTCTCTTTGCTCTCACTTATTCCTAAAGGGAAATACCTGTGTGATAGAATAACTACCGTATATCCTGCCTTGGTCAATCAAGATAGCAGGCCTGATATTTAATATCTTTTGGATTTGCTGTTTGAATTAGTACATTTACACATTGATTTCCTGAATAGAGAAAAATATTCATTCCCGTTATTAAATGATTTTGAGTACTAGCTGTCTACTGCCCATTGTGGACTGAAATCCTTACCCTGCTTTGTTCTTAAATTATGCAGCTTTCTCCTACTGTAGCTAGTAAATCATTCATAAGTCCGCATTAGTGAGTAAGAAATAAATTATTAGCAACTGTGTGTTCAGAGGCCTCAGCACAGTGAATGTGAAACATTTTGCCAAGCAGTGATGTAGCTGTACAGTATATGTTTTCTACTTAAATAATAGATAAACAGGGAGTGGTATGGAACAGATTTACCTTGAACCGAAGAAAGGAATTTGCATAAGTAATTCATTTATTCTTCCAGCTCAAAGTTTTTGGGTTAAAAATTAAACAAATACATGCACATGCACTCACGAATACTGTACACAAATTAATATCCAGATGTTTAATCTGTTTCTAAAAGGATTAACAGACAGACAGACAGTCAGATAGACAGACAAGCACCTGGTTCAAATGTGACATTAAATCAGAATTTCATACTACACACAGAGGAGACATGTAGACTTCTGACTTGCATTCCCCTATTCTGCACAAGCTTTCAGCTCCTTTTTTACATCAATCAAAGTTTCTTGTTACATTTAAAGTTTGGTTGGGAGAAACTCTGGTGAATTTGAGCAAAGGTTGGAGATCAAGAGTTCATAATAAATTTCAGTTTAGTCCTGGCTTACTTCAATTCTCCCTTCAATTTTTGGAAAGTCAAAATTTAAAACTGAATGCCTAATTCCTTTTCACAGTTGTAAAAGGGAAAGAGGGGGCTTTGGAGTTTATCTCCAAAGCTACAATCAGACACAAATAAGTAGCCAGACACAGACTGTGGCGTTCTTTGCTGATGACCCTCAACACAAAGCTGTTATATTGATTTCCCTGCCTCCATACACACACTCCCCATAACAAACTTTTATCTAGATTGAAAACTCCATAGAATCATCTGAGTTGCAGCAATTCTTACACAAGCACATTCACATCAACTGTAAGATTAAAGCTTCTATTAGGCCTTCTTTTAACAAAAGAAATGTATGGTCATTTGTTAAAAGATACATCTCTGAAGAAGAGACTTCAGCAGTGTGTAGCTGAGTTTTTGTGTGTTAGGCACTGTTTGCCATGAAAATATACTTCCCTTCCCTTCTCTTCTCAAGACTCAGGGCCTGTGTACACACAAATGATAAAATGCGATTTCATTCTGAAACCTGCCTATTTAAAGTGTGCGGATTGCATGCTGGTATGGATACAGAAGAAGGAGCCAGCACCATTTGTGTTGTTGTTATGTGCCTCCAAGTCATTTTTTACTTATGGCAACCTTAATTGAACCTATCATAAGGTTTTCTTGGCAAATATCTTCTGGGGTGGGGTGGGGGTGGGTTGCCATTGCCATCCTCTGAAGCTGAGAGAGTGTAACTTATTCAAGATCACCCAGTGAATGTTTATGCTTGAGCAGGGAATTGAACCCTGGTCTCCAGAGTCATAGTCCAACATTCAAACCACTACATAGCTGCCCATAATTTTTTGTCACCTGTCTGCAAATCAATCACACATGCGTACAAGTAGTTAGTTACACCAGTGACCCATCACATGAAGTGAAATGATGACCAGCAACAATACCATAGATTTAATCATAACATTAACATACTAGCTTGTTCAATAGGACCATGGGGGAAGAGGGGTAAGGAGGCATGTACTGGTGCCTCTCTGATCGTGCTGTGCCAATGTGTCACTGGGCATACTGATGTGGCCGCTCACATGTGAGATCTGGTTGTGCTGAATGGACTAGCAGGTGGGTAGTATGAGGAAGGTGATTGGTGGCTGTTGGTGGTGCATCTGTATGCATGTGCACATTTTTAAATTACATTAAATGTAGTTACTGCTCACTTAGTTCTTAATATTTTGACATTTGCTAGCAGTGTTTTTGTATTATAATATTACAACAAGGTTGTTGTATATTTGTAACCCTGCTAGAGAAGATATTTCCCTCTTTTAACTTTTTAAATAAAAAAATAACAATTCACAGAGATACTCTGCAACTATATTTATCAGAGAAAGACCATGTCTGTCCCTTATAAAACTTTTTAAAATTTTATCCCTACTTCTTACTTTTATGAAGATGTAAGGGATGCCACTTATAAAAATTATCATGTATGTATTTATTTTAAATAAATGAATAACGTTTTTGAAGGTATCCAGGGTACTGTATAATAATAAAATGCAGCAGGAAAAAAGTAATAAAACACAACATATTGAACGATAAAAATGGAAGACAGCAAGACCATGGCTGGGCAAATAAGGATGCCTTGACCTGGAAATGAAAACACTATATAGTCAGCACCCTTTGACCTTCTTATGGGAATGTCTTCTAAAGCTGAGGATGCTACCACAGAAATAGATCTCTTCGTTGTACATAACACTACATATCTTAGCAAGTAACAGTACCAAATGCATCTGAGGAAGTGGGCTCAAGTCTATGAAAGCT
Source organism: Sceloporus undulatus (assembly GCF_019175285.1). Classification (NCBI taxonomy): domain Eukaryota; kingdom Metazoa; phylum Chordata; class Lepidosauria; order Squamata; family Phrynosomatidae; genus Sceloporus; species Sceloporus undulatus. The sequence goes on along the minus strand of NC_056522.1, from coordinate 193,002,170 downwards.
CATGCTACCAACTTTTTTAGTGAGTCTGGGTACCAAATACTTTGAAGGGGGAGAGTAAATGATCCCATGAATTCTAGCATTTGAAGACTTCCCTTATCAGCCTGAGGATGTGACAAGTTCTTAATGACAGCTGCCTGGAATGTTAACATCTTCACTGTGGTGAAAGATGTGGGTTAGTTGGCACTTGATAATATCCCTTTAACCTTTATACTTACTTTCCAAATTTGGCCTATGGAAAGTACTGAAGTTAAACCTTAAGAATGGAAGAAGATTACCACTATATATGGGATGGCTACTATGACTTGGGGAGAAGCTCTGACACTAGGCATTAATGTTAAATTATCATGTTCCTATTCCCACCTGTAAAATGCTGAAGGATAAATTAAGCTTTCTTCATGTCTGAAAGATTAGATGCATGGCCATAAAGTCAAGCTTGGTTTTCATTGTGCTGCATGTCTGGTCTGATTTACTGAATTTGGAATCCATTTAGTTCCATTTTTATTTTAGTGATGGTAAGTTATTATAAAATGCTTTCAGAACCTGCTTAAGGTGGTCACTCACACATTGCCAGAAAAAAGGAAATGCATCCCCCTGCCAGAAAAACAACAGCCCAAAAACAAAGGAATAAATGAACGCATATAGTTCCTCTAGACACCATATATTTAATGTTGATGGTAGGTTTCCATTACAAATCCCCTATAGAGACATACACTGTATAATTTTTTTTTCCTTTTTGATCACCCTTCTATTTACTGCTATTATTTTACTTAAGCTACATTTCTACCATTCAATTCCCCCACCTTTTAAAAGCTCAAAGCCTCTACTTGTATCTTTTACCCCAGTGGCTACTGCAGAATGGCAATTATGAAATAAAACTTGTGGTTGTCTGCTCCCACCCCCAGAAGGTCAACTTTCTTCAGAAGAGAGCCTCTTCTGGCCACAAAGGCTCTCGGCACAATTTAGAAGACATTATTGCAATTAAAATGAAACATGTCATCAATTTTCTCAAAGCTCTAATATTCGATGCTTATTGATCATTGTCATACAATATTAATGCATCACCTTTTCTTTCTACTTACCAGGGTTGAACAATGCAATAGACAAAATATGATTCATAAAGCGGACCCGTTTTTCATTTCAGAGCCCTGTTTTTTCTTGATTACTTACTCCAGTATCAGTTCAATTTAAACTAAGAATTATAAATAATGATGAAAGCAGTCTTAAAAATTGGGTTTGTCCTGTATATGTAAAATGTTGCCTATTTTATTCATGGGCTATTTATAAAGAACCAGAATCCCAAGCTTCTGTGCTAAGACTCTTGTGAATGAACTGTTGCTTTCTGAAATATGCTCCCTTTTTATATCAAAGTATAGGATTAGCCAAAATCTAATCCCTAAACAAATGATCCTGAGATCTTTTCACATGGAGGTATAACACACCTAGACATCTTAAAAGAAAAATGATCAGAGACCAGACAGAGTGTATGAAAGGAGAGGTTAGAGAGTAAACGTTTTTTGTTTTGTTCTTTAATTCCCCTTTTTAAAGGTTCTCTGAACTGGCCAAAAAAGTTGCCTCCAACGTTTTCCAGATTAAAACCAGGACACCTACGGCCAAGAAATATCAGTGTAAAGAACACACAGGTGATGCTGAAACACTTTGCTTTTCCCTGATCCTACTGGGAAGGAAAATATTCATCTTCTCCCTCTCTTGTCTCCTCCACACCTCTGCTTAACTAAGTGCAAACTACTATTTATTATTTTTACTTTTAACTCAGTTTGCAGCAATTGAAATAAGCTACAGACAAAAGGGGAAAGTGGGAGAGAGAAACTTACATTTTAAAAGCAGCTGAAATAAAGTGGGATTAGATAATTAATCAAGACTGTTCCTGACAAATCTGGACAGTTGGAGGGTGTGCAAATGTTTAAGGAAGGTCAGGATCATCCTTTCTATACAGCATGTCAGGAACGAATCTGCGAAGGAGAAAACCAAAGATTTTTCCAAGCTTTCTTAAGATAATCAGTCAATCTTAGTATACCCAATGAGCTGGGGTCAGTGTAGTTGCAAATGGGAAGCTGTACCCTCAGACCTAATCATTTGCATTTAAACTTCTCAAATATGCTCACACAATTATATTTAATTATATGGGAAGATCTCTACCACCTCCATTTGCAGGGAAGTCCCTATACATGTATAAAGGTGTGAATACAGGGTTGCTTTAAACATATGAGTGACCAAGAGCCTACAGCAGCGATGGCGAACCTATGGCACACATGCCAGAGGTGGCACTCAGAGTCCTCTCTGTGGGCACTTGTGCCATTGCCCCAACACAGAGTTTGCTAGAGTTTGTTACTAGAAAGCCAGAGGGACATGGTACTTTGCAGTAAATAAGTGGGGTTTGGGTTGCAGTTTGGGCAATCGGCCTCTAAATGGTTCACCACCACTAGCCTACAACACTGCCTCTCTCCTTATACACATTCATTGAGTGAACATCCAACAAGGAGTGTGGTTATCACAGCTCCATTGCTTAACTGTACACCATCAAAGTCTGACTGTACACAGGAAGATGTCTTCTTGTAACAGGTTAGAGCACTGGCCCACACAATTCAGTCCATCATCAGAACGCCAGAATCAGGAAATGCTGGCCTACATTGATAGGCAGACTCCTACAGAATTTCGGGTAGGAGTCTTTCCCATTCTTACCTAGAAACACCAGGCACTAAACCTGGAGCTTCCTACATCAGGGGTGGGTAAGGGGTCACCTTCCAGTTGTTGTCTAGCTGCAATTGTTAGCAGCCCTCGTCGGACAATGGTGAAAAATAGTGAGTCACAGTCCAACAACATATGGAGGGGCACACTTTTCTTGCCTACTCTCTACATGAATACAAGCCATGTGCTGTATCAATAAGCTATAACCCTTCCTGACATTAATATCAGTAAGAGATAATACCTAATTAAATGTGAACAAAGCCTCAGTAACATCATCCCTTAAACAACTAGCAAGAATATTAAGAAAGAGCCTGAGGTAAAAGCATTTTTGAACCAGTCACAGCATACTCTGTAATGATAAGACTATACCACGTACCCACCTCGATCCTCAATTTGAACTGGAAGTCAAGTGCTCTATTGCTTTTAAATTTAATATACACTCTCCTACAGCTGTACTGATTATGGCATTAGTAAAGAAAATCTATTGATAATATTTAGGTATGATATGCCAAAAATAGGAACAAAAATGACAGACAGACATTGTCCTAGAAAAAGCAGTTTGCATGGAACAAGACATTTCACTGCAAAATTGTATTTCTTTTGAGATGATACTCATCTGATTTAGATAAACAGTCAAAAGTTATGTTCCATGTTAACTCCTCTTCTCATAACCCAAAAACATCCCAAGCAGTCAGATCAGATATCTAAATCTATTGAAGAAGGACCAAATGCAGCAGGATCTTGAGAAGCAGAGTACTGAAAAAACATCAAGATGCTTCAAGACATAAGGCAAACAGGTGGATATCTCTCCCTGCAAGCACATATAACACAATCCTGTAGGATCTGTCTCACAAGGTACAGGCACCCAGTTGAGAGTATTTCTCTCCTTATGATAATTTCCTGCCCCATTAAAATATTTACTGTGTGCACTCAGACACACAACAGCAATCCCGCCAGTATCCTACAAAAAAGCACCAAACCACACGCTTCTTCTTCAGCACACCTCATCAAATAATTGAGGGCTATCTTACTTCAGGGAGCATACAAAAACAGAATCTTGAAAGAAATCATACATTTTTCTATCAGCCATTTTCATGCCTGTTTAATTAATTAGCCTGTTAACTTGGCATGCAATGAAGCAGACATTAAACATTTAAATAGCTTTGGGCAGAACTAGATACTATATTCATCTCTTTGCCCCACCAGTATAGAATTGGTCTGTGTCTGCTGGGGTGGACAAACAGATGTAAGAATGCCCAGACATCATGAATAGAAATGGATAGGGGACCATATTTTTGGCAGCAGTAGCCATGTCATACATAATGTTCTCAGTCCTGCATCTACTCAGCATAACGTAAATATCTGCATGTAGATCTGTGCTATTCTGAGCCATGTACTCTCCCCCTGACTTACTGTAAAGCTCCTGTATCTACCCTGCACAGCCATTTCATGCTTTGTGGCAAGGAGGCAGGTCTGGCTGTGTCCCCAAAGGCATGCATGCAATGATTGCAGCAGCAGCAGTGAGAGCAGATCTCACCACTAATGTCATCAGGTACCCTGGTGGCGCAGTGGTTAAATGCCTGTACTGCAGCCACTCACTCACAAACCACAAGGTTGCGAGTTCAATACCAGCGAAAGGGCTCATGTTCAACTCAGGCTTGATCCTTCCAAGGTTGCTAAAATGATTACCCAGATTGTTGGGGGCAATTAGCTTACACTTTGTAAGCCACTTAGGGAGTGCTTATGTGCACTGATAAGTGGTATAGAAATGTACTTGCTATTGCTATCGTTTTGCATCTGGATATGGTGATGCAGCCAAATACTTCCCTTATTCTGCTTGCTTGATGTGAAACATAGAATGGGTGTGTGGAGTAACTTCAGGGGCTTTATAGTGAGGGAGAACTTTGGGTATGGGGAGGGGAGGAAAACTAACCTCCAAAGCACCTGAAAAAGGACATCCACACCTTGTTGCATGCATAAAGAACACTTACCCATTAAGATGTCCCTAACTGAATTCCTAAACAGTTTCTAGTTCTGCCCTTAGAATTTCTTCATAACAATTTGTATTGGAAAGTACTAAATATACAGAATTATTATACCGTAGATACATACTAATTTATCATCATCATTTGTACCTCACCTTTTTCCTAAAACCAAGACTGAAACCACCTTCCAAATCAAAATAAATACTTTAATTCGTCACCCATAAAACATTGACATTAAAATGGAATTAAACAACTGGCATACCACAATCTGAAAAATGTAAGAAGTAATTAAAAGCAGTTTTTAAAAATACACTTCAAACAGTAGAGCATCCTCATAAAAATATTTTCCCTTTAAAAAGCTTACTCTCAAAAGCCTATATGACTAAAAAAAAGTCTCTGCCTGCCAATGGAAGAACAATAAAGGAAGGAACCATTCCAGCCTCCAGAGGAAGTTCCAGCATTTAGGGGGAGCTACAGAGAAGGCCCTGTTTTGCATTACCACCAGCTATGTCTGCAAAAATGTTGGGGCTGCAAGAAGGGCCTCTCCTAAGGATCTCAAGGATTAGGCAAGCTCTGGTGGAGAGAAAGGGTCCATCAAATAGCCTGGACTTAAGCCATGTAAGGTTTAAAGGTCATAACCTGGCAGCCAATGGATCTACTACTGAAGTAGGGAGTTGTGTGCTCCCTGCATCCAACCCCAGTTAACACCTCAGATGCAGCCCCACATAGAGTGTGTAAACCAAATAGGATGTAACTATAGCATGTGTCACCATGGTCAGATCACACATCTCCAGAAACAGGCTCAATTGGTACATTAGTTTTAAGTGTACAAAAGCAGCGTTGGGCATCATATAAACCTGGTCCTCCAAATTCAAGGCTGGGTCCAAGAATATACCCAAACTGCAAAACTGTGTCTTTGTGTTAACACTATCCAGCACAGGCTGAATCCCTATTCCCTGATCTGACCAGGAGTACCTCTGTCTTGTCTGCGGCCAGTTACAAACCGGCACTTGGGACGTCCGCAGGACGTCCCATTTTAAAAAAGGGGCGTCTCTTCTAGACGCCCCTGGGTCTAATACGGACTCTGTCCATACAATATGGCGCCTGCCGTTCCACACGGCCGGCGCCATATTTATGTATCGGACGCTGTGCGTCCGAACGTGTCGCGGCGCTAATGACGTCGCGAGTGCGCCAGCGGCGCCTCACGACGTCATTAGGGCGCTGCAGAAAGAAGCTCCATTTTGGAGCTTCTTTTTTGCTCCGTAAGGGAGCCGCGTGGTGTGGCTGCGACGGCTCTCTTACGGAGCAAACGGCGGCGGCAGCAGACCACCTCAAAGCGGCGGTCTATAACCCGCCTGCAGTTAGCTTCAATTTGTTCACCCGCATCCAGTCCATTACTTTTGCCAGAAAGTGGTTTAAAAACAAAACAGATTCCTTAGATTTTGGTGGAAAGGAAAAATAGGATTGGGGATCATCAGCATAATGCTGGCACCATACCCTAAACCACTGGATAATTTCTCCAGCAGTTTCCTGGGAGACTTGGGGGCTGTACAGACCACCCCTTTTAGCACCAGATCAGGGCCGCGGCAAACACACACCACAGCCCTGATCTCTTCTTTCTGCACAGCGGAAAGGGCACCGGGGAGGCGTTACAAACCGTCACTTTGCGGCGGTCTCCCGGCGCTGCTGTTTGCTCCGCAAGGGAGCTGCTGCAGCCAAACCACACAGCTCCCTTATGGAGTAAAAAAGAAGCTCCAAAATGGAGCTTCTTCTGGCGTCGCACTCATGATGCCGCGAGGCGCCAATGGCGCACTCGCGACGTCATTAGCGCCACGCGACTTGTGGACGCACAGCATCCGTTACGTCAAGATGGCAGCGGCCGTGTGGAACGGCTGCCACCATTTGTTACGGACAGAGTCCGTAACAGGAAGAGGGGCGTCTGGAAGAGATGCCCCTTTTTTAAACTGGGACGTCCTGAGAATGTCCCAAGTGGCGGTTTGTAACCCGCCATAGCCACTGGCACTGCGGCTTTTCTGAGCTCTTTTAGTGTTGTGTCATCTAAATGCAGTACCAGAGGAGCACCATGACGCCACTCACCATGTGGTGTGGCACGCAGCATCATGCTGGCCTGGGGACGGAGTCGGGGAATGTGTCATATGGACACCACACCTCGCCTGTGTCTCCAGGCTGGCCTTAATGGCCGATCTGTACAGCCTCTTGGTGGACAAAACGAAGCCCCAGGGCCTCCACAGTACAGTAGCCAGGCGACAAACAAGAATCTCCCGGCACCACTCTCTAGTCTGGCCCCATTAGGAAGGAATGGATTGACAGCAAAACTGTGCCCTCATATCCCATCCCAGCAAGACACCTAAGAGGGATACTTCTTGACAGCCTCCTATTAGGTGCTGTGGTCCCCCCTCTCCTATGAAAGGGCTGAATCCTCATAAGAATCCTAGTGTTATAGTCCAGACAGGCAAGGCAAGCTGAATGGAAGTAATTGCTCAGTCAGGACCTTAACCCTGCAAAGAGCAGGCAGTCCCAGTGGTCAAGCTGAGGCCGAAGAGAACAGAATGCATCTTCTTCCTCCCTTAAGCCTCCTAACAACTAGCATGGTCCTCCCTCTTTTCTCAAATTAGTGTATCTTAACTGTGTGTCATGACTATATCAGAAGTATATATTTGTATCACAACATATGACAAATATATATTTACATATAGCAAGATTCATATCTATATATCTATAGTAAATAAAGTATGCATACGGTTAGATATCAGAACCATTGAGTTACTCATTAAACTGAACTATGTAAACCAAGTAAAGCATTGAGGAAAGCATCATTTTTGAGCCAGTGTGGTGTAGTAATTGAGCGTGGGACTAGAACTCTGGGAGACCAAATTTCAAATCCCTGCTTGGCCATGGAAAACTACTGGGTGACCTTGGGCAAGCCACACTCACTCATATATACACACATTGAATTACTTAAATTCTGCCTTTATGTCTATGGATAAACATCTGAAAACTGTAAAAGTGGGAAATAGTAATGATCCAAAAGCTGAGCATTTGTGGAATCAGGTTTACAAATGCACTGGGAAGAATAAAAATATAAACTGTAACGTCCCTATCATATGTGCTACAGATTTATCCAGGGTTGGGGAGCATATCCATAGTGCTAAACTTTAATCATGTTAAAGACTGAAAGTGAAAATGCAGTTGGCAACAAAAGTATGGCTGAAAATGGTCTTGTCAGTTTAAATTTATCAAGCAACATTAATGCTTACCAGACTGCAAACATCCATACATAAGTAAATGTAAATACAGGTCTTTTAAGGACTCATTTCTGGATCATATCCAAGGGTTAATATTCCGCTTCCTGGTAAAACAAAGTGTTTTCAAGGTCACTCAGGAAACCAGAGCCAACTGTTCTTATCTTAGTCACCATCACCAACCTAAATTGCACTGAAGACATTATATTTTTAATTTGGCACCATAGCACTGTACAAACCATGCAACGGAAACAACTTAAAGGGATACACCCAACCATTTTTGGGACTGGGTGGCAACAAAGGTATTGCACATGCATTTAATAAGTTGAGAGAGTAGGCACACACATATCAAACTGAAAATAAAAGCTAGAGGGACAGAGGAAGTTTTCATCTTAAAGAGAAAAGGTTTGTGATGACAACATGATCTTTAATATTCCATATAATGAAACTATCTAGTTTGTGAATTAATTCACAAAACATGACAATCAAAACTAGCAACTGCAATAAGCACTGGAGTTTATCACACGTGAGAAATTTCTCTTAATTTAGAATGAAAAGAATGTGGGGCCAGAACGCATTTACGTGAATTCGCTAGTTCAGCAAATTTACATGAATGCGAATTGCATTCGAACTGGCTTCCCATTGCCCGAAAATAGCATGTCACTGCCCGAATTTGCGTGTGATCACCTCTCACGCAATAATGTGAAACCCCATTATTGCACTTGGACTGACTTCCCATTGCCCGAATCTGCGTGTGGTAGTCAATAACGTTAAATCCCATGATTTCGTTCGGATTGTCATTGGATTATACTTCCAATTTTCCCTGTCTGATAACATCCCTCGCTTAAAGCCCCATTTTAGTTTAATCAAATCTGTCATTCTGTGGACAGAAAATGCCTTGATGTTGTATTTCCCTCCTTCAAAACATATACCCACAATGCTCTGGAAGACAGTCTAGAATAGCTTTTGCCAATGGGATGGTCTCCAGTGTTTTGTACTCCTATTAGCCTGAGCCAAAATGCCACAGGCCAAGAACTCTGGGAGGTGTAGTCCAATGCATTCACGGAATACCAAATTGGTCTAGAACAGTGTTTGTCCATTCTGGTTCCCATAATGTTATTGGAGTACAGATATGGTTCCAGGAACCCCTGTGGATACCAAAATCCATGGATGTTCAAGTCCCGTTAATACAGTGGAGTCTCTTATATAAAATGACAAAATCAGGATTTGCTCTTTGGAATTTATATATCTTTAAAATATTTTCAAGCCCAGCATCCTTGAATCTGTGGATAAAGAACCTGTGGATACAGAGGGCCAACTGTAGAGTTCCTAAAAATCCTGCCTGTTGGCCAGGTGACTGGGATGTCAGCAAGTTAGAAGCCCAACAAGAATCGGGAGAAGAAGGGGGAATAAGCTAAGAAAAAGTGGTCTTGAACACACTACAGTGGTGCCTCGGGATACGAAATGATCGGGTTACGAAATTTCCGGG
>NC_056522.1:192957663-192992327 GCF_019175285.1 Sceloporus undulatus | reverse complement strand
AAAAAAAAAAGTCCTACATTTTCAAACCTGGTCCTACATTTGTCCCGGTTCGGAGGTCCTCCATTATGGCAACCCTACATGAGTACAAAAAAAATTACCAAGGATTTTGTATGGTGTAGTATGGGAGGAGATCAATTGGGGGGAGGATGACACAGTGAGTTACCCCACTGTGTAATGCCAAACCTAGTGACACCACTGATAAGGAATAGAGGTATAGGCATGAGGCGGGGATACTGCCCCCAAATAGGAATTCTGTCCACCCATAAGTGAAATTTTCCATTCTCCAAATTTATAACACCGCAAAGATTAAGATACTGAAAATCTTTCACACCTAGAACTCTTATGTTATATTCTCATTCCCTTGCTAGATTTGTCTTACTCTTTTCTTTGGATTTCTACACTGTATTTCTAAACACTCAACTTAAATTTTAAGTTACTGTAATACTAGAAATGTGAGGACTGAGGGAAAATTTAATGGGGGGCATACTTTTTACTTGGGGGGCATTACCCTTATTTCCAACCCAGTAACTATACCCGTAATTGGGTTAATGGGGAAGGGATAAAGCTCCCTATCCACACATAAATATTCTGATGCAAATGGACCCCGGTCCTTATTCTAGTAAATCAGGAAAACATTAAAGTAGTAACTGCTTTGGCTTCTCATGGGACCGGGGCTTCAAACTATCCTATGTGTGCCAAGTGTACTTCCAAGTTGGGACATCGGAATATGTTAAAACCTCCTTGCAACTGGAAAAAAAAGCACACCAAGGAGATATTTTTCTAAGCCTGGGTGCTTCTGGTATGCAAGTTTTCTACATGTAGGGAGGTAATTTGTAGGTCCAAGTCACATTCCAGCCCCCAATCCTAATTTATTTATCTTCAAGGATATCAAGGAATTTTAAGACATAAAAAGTATGACATTGTAATCCAGGCAAAAAACACCAAGTTGGATGAAGGAAAGTGAAAGCCCCACCTCCCTGAAAAAAGCTCCAAGACCAAGTTTCAAATCTGGACTGGGGGCCCAACATTGCTAATTTCTTTTTAAAATAAAACATTAATGCAGTTGGTAATTGTATGAATAGTAACCCAATTAATGTGGCCCTAAAATCCTACGATACCTACAGTACCTCTTTCTTCTCTTTTTGTTCCAGAGAGACTCTTCCATTATGCGACATCAACAGATCAGCTGATAAGCCCACACTTAACCATTTTCAGGGCACAAAGTAAACACAGTATTTCATAAAAGCTTTCCTGTACTCACAAGAGACAAAAGGGCAATCCCATAACCCTTATTTGTGCATAGAGGACACAAGGAATGAGGAGAACTAAGTGTGGGAAGAAAGGAGCAACCAACATTACTAAACCAAGCCACTACAGCAATGTAACCCGTGTAGGAAATTGCTAGAAATGCAAATACAAAATGTTCTTTTAATTCCCAAATATAAATATTGGAAATTCAAGCAGTCAGTATTATGGGTTGTGAATTAAAGCTGTACTTCTTACAACATGATTGCATTCCCTGACATTCTGCAGAAAAAAGTATAAAATACAAAACTCAACCCAGCAGAAGTCACAGAAACAGTAGACATAGTGCTCTTTGCCAGGATATTAGATAGCCAGAAACAAACAAAAATGTGGGGAAAGGAGGTGGAGCAAGAGGAAAAGTTGCTTAAAAATTGTTAAAGCTCAGGCCCCAAGGAATTTCTTTCACATGCCTTTTCTTTTTGCTTCTACATGCTGACCATTCCAACTGTCTTCATTCACACTGTGCAACAGAAGAAGAGTATTTTCCAAACAGAGAACTCTTATAGCTATCAATCAAAAAACACTGCATTGCTATTCTCTCTTCCTCTTTAATTTTTTTTGGGGGGGAGGGTACTAAATACCATAAAGGCACCAGATTCTTTCTGATCTTGGAAGCTAAGCAGGATCAACCCGAGTTGGTACTTTGAGGAGAATACCAGGAGCTGTAGACTGCATTTCAGAGGAAGGAACTGGAAAAACCACCTCTGAGTATTAGCAATAGCAAGTACATTTCTATACCGCTTATCAGTGCACTTAAGCACTCCCTAAGCGGTTTACAAAGTGTAAGCTAATTGCCCCCAACAATGTGGGTACTCATTTTAGTGACCTCCTTGGAAGGATGCAAGCCTGAGTCAAGTTTGAGCCCTTTTGCTGGTATTGATCTGGCAACCTTTTGTTTTGAGTGAGTGGCTGCAGTACAAGCATTTAACCACTGCGCCACTAGGGCTCTTTGTGGAAGAAAACCCTACAAAATTAATGGGATCGCCACAAGTCAACAGGCAACTTGAAGGCACATACACACAGATAGGAAGAAAAAGATAAGCGTGGGGAACTGTGTGTATTACAAACTGAAGATGACAATGTCTGGATACCATGGAGGAAAAAAAATCCTTTTAAAAAATATGGCAGATCGCTCTCCAAGTTGGTTCTGCAGTTCCAACTTTTCTCCTATCACTCACCTGGTCCTTTTTCTCTTAAGATCCCATGGCTGCGCTGATCAGTTGGTTCTGTGCCCCTTATTAATTGAATGAAAATATATCCAGACAGAGACACAGAAAATAATAGTAAAAATGTATTGTGTAACAAGTAAGGACCTTATCGCATGGGGTTAAAATCCCAGCATACCATTCCCGAATTCAATCCTAATTCAGGCAAAAGTTGGGTGTTATCACAAAGAAATTGCCGCCAAATTGCCACCCAAATCTATGCTGGGCGCAGCCCAGGTCCTGTAAGCAACTTCAGAAGCCATTTTTAGAAGTCAACTTCTAAAAATAGCTGCTGAGGCGGCTTACAGGACCCGGGATGGACCCAGGTGGAAATTTGGTGGCAATTTCTTTGCAATAACACCCAGCTTCCTCCCAAATTAGGATTGCATTTGGGAAAGGTTTTAACCCCATGCAATAGGGTCCTAAATTAAACATCTAGTACTCTATACACTGTACAATGTAACACCCTTAAAACAAAGTAACACTTCCCCCTGCACTCTCAGTTCCATCAAACCAAAATTCATCCCTTCTCTCACTATAACTATCTATTCCCATCCTTTAGTGTTTCTCTATTCTCTAGTCATTTGACAGGCAAGCCTGTAGTTTTATATTCTTTCTCTCACAGCCCCATTCCTCATAACATTCCCTGAGCTGTGATTTCCTGGCTTTACTCAGGCTTGCTCCTCTCTTCACAAAAGGAAAGATCTTATATTAAACAACTAATAAATGGAGTCATGTGCTCTTTATCCTCACCTTTCCAACTCTGCAGAGTCAGGATGCCTAGAGACAGTCATATTTAAATCATGCCCTCCATCAAAAGCAGTTGAAGTCAATTGATCACATCCCTCCAAAAATGACTATGGGGTTTTGGAGGTTTAGTGGAGATGTCTGTGCAGTGAATGCAATTAATAAAGACAACCCATTTTTCAATACAGTAAATTTGCCTTGAGGTTCAGTTGCCAGTATTGCATGTGACTTCTGACCTAAGCTTTCGGTTAACAATTCAGTCCAAACCCTTTTAAACCAGGTGTGGTTGTTCAGGTTTGTTGAATTAATCTGCAAGAGCCTGCAGCTTCTGCCTAGCTGCCAAGAGCATGAATGCTGTAATATGTATACGTTGTTAATCTTTACTTTTTCCCAAGCAACAGTGATAAGAGAAGTAATGAGCCACTGCTTGTAATGTTCTGATTGGTTAAGTGAGAAATCTCTTGTACAAATTGAGACGAAAAACAGTGTATAAATGGGCACTCAAATCAAATGTGAAGATAACAGCCTATAGAACTACAAACACTCTAGCAAATTGGAAATATATTAGAACTTATTTTGGTAACTTTGACTGGGGTGAAATGTCATCTTCACATTGATTTTGAGTCATCTCTTTCATGGAGGCAGATTTGATCTTCAGTGTCGGAGAAACCTGTAGTTTAGACCAGGGGTGTCACTATGGCGTTCTGAGGTGTGTGGACTGTATCAGGTGACACCATTGCTTTCCAAACATCTGCCTTTTGGCAAAAATGGGCTGTACAATTCGCTTGTGTTCCTTTAAAATGCCTATGGGCATGTGAGTGAGGTGAGACTCAGTGGGAAAAGGAAGGAGAGTATATGTAAAATGTACATGTAAATATATTTAGGCTGTGCATATGATATTGTAATTTAAAGGTATAATTTTAATTTTGCTAGTTGTTTATGTCACAATTATTGCCATTACATTCAATGATATAGGGGAATTACAATTTATGAGTAGCATTAGTACAAAAAACATTACTAAGGATTCGGTATGGTATGGTATGGCATGGCATGGCATGGCATGGCATGGCATGGCATGGTATGGTAGGAGGTCAATGTGGAGGTGACACAATGAATTACCACACTGGCAGTAGCATTACTGGGGGTACAGACCGCACTGGGTGATACCCCAGAACAGGAGTGAGACCCAGCCAAGCATTGCACCTCCCTGCCACACACTGGCTTACTTATGAGTAAACCAACACACAGCAGGGAGGGAGAGTGCCAGAGAAACCTCCTTGCCTGCCACATGCCATTTTATTCCAGAGTAAACCAGCACATGGCAAGGAGGGAAAGTGCTCTGGGCATCCTTTCTGCCTGCTGTTCACCATTTCGCTCCAGAGTAATCTGGTGCATGGCAGGGAGGGAGGATGCTTTGGGCACCCTCTCTGACTGCTGCATGCCAGTTCAATTGGGAATAAAGTGGTGCACCGCAGCAAGGTGCCATTTTGGCACCACCCCCCAAAAGCCCCATCCCATGCACCAGGTGACACCCGGTGCAGGAACGCCACTGCACACTAGGGAGTTTATCATACTAGCGAGATCCCGTGGGAAACTGGGATTTAAACAAGAATTAAATTAGAGAAAACCTAGAAATGCCCAAAGTTTATCACATGACATCACTGTTAACGTGAAATAACATGAAGTTAAACTGGAGAAAAACGGCAGCTTTTTACTTTCAGGAAATTCAGAAAGTAAAAAGGTGGCATTTTTCTCCACTTCAACTTTGGTTTAACATCATGTCATTTCACTTTAGCAGCAATTTGATGTGATAAACTTCCCAAATTTGTGGGTTCTGTTTAAATTCAAATTTAATTTAACTCTCATTTAAGTCCCGTTTTCCCACGAGATCTGGCTAGTGTGATAAAACACTAGGTGACATCAACCTTACTAATGCTACTGGTTTAGACCACTCAGAAGTGTGGTACAGACCGCCCAAATGCGGCATAGTCCCGGCGATATTAGGGTTAGGGAGTACAGTATTTGCACTGACCTGTGAATAAGTCAACCCAAGTCTTTACAGTCAATGTTTTGACTAAAATTTCTAGACTTATACATGAATATATACAGTAATATTTATAATTAAACACTGTGTTGTAAAAGGTATCAATAAACCAGGAATACAGCATACTAAAAAAAAACCCACCAAGATAATATACTTGTCTTTTAATGATGTACTTTAGTCTATGGCTTGCAGTTCAAAAATTGTGAGAGATCTGAGTGTCTCCCCCAAGTTTTGCTGCAAATGCTGTAACATAGTTTTAGCATAATTATAACACCATCACTAGAGAGCAACTCACAGAAAAATTGGGTACTTGCAGATAAGACAGTCTTAACTTGAAGCCTATTGTATCTGGCAGTACCCAGTTTTTCTATGAATTGCTCTCTAATGATGGGAACTTTCCATCTAATGATGGAAACTATAAATAGGTCTCGTACTGTAAATACACTTGGTCAGCCCAGTGGGATTATTAACGTAATCCATTTTTCCCATAGTTTTAGAGAGTTTCTAAGAAAGAGTTAATCATTTCCTCTAGTTTTCTTGGGTATAAGGAAGAAAAAGTTAAGCTCACATCTAAGAGTACTGGGTCTAGTTTTCATGTCTATCCAACAGATGGGTGACTCATTTCTAAGTATTCAAAGTGTTTTAATTGTGGGAATTGAAAAGCATAATAACAACAACAATGACATCCAGCAGTGGCTAATCATCCTTTAACAGATCTGGGAAATCTGTGAAGGTTTAAAAAATAAATAAATAAATAAAGTGTGTGTGTATGTGTGAAATCTTTTAATTTTTCATTGTTTAGTCAAACTGATATGGGTTGAAAAAAGAAATGTATAAACAATTTCAAGATGACAATTTTTTGTAGCAGAGAGTGGTTTGGTCTAGACCATGAATTCTAGGAGAATCCACTGGAAAATTCTGAGTTAAGAAGAGTAATAAAAACACAATAAAAGCCTAATCATGAAGCACATCTAGAATACAGGTCTAAAAGTTTCAAAGTACAGTGAGCCCTTTATATCCACTGGGGTTTGGTTCCAAGAATCCTTGTGGATACCAAAATCTGTGGATGCTCAAGTCTAGTTAAATACAGTGGGATAGTAAATGTGATGTCCCTTATATAAAATACCAAAATTGAGCTTTGCTGTTTGGGGAAGAGAGAAAGGAAGAGAGAGAATATTTTCAAGATATGCTTGGCTGAATCCATAGCTAAAAAATCTGTGGATACTGAGGGCCGACTGTAATAATCCGTAGAGATGATGGTATCCCCATGCCACTGACTACTACCAGCTGTTCGTTCTCTACTGAACATTACTGTCCCTGAAATGATTTCATCCCAACTTCTTTTACTGGTTTGCTAGGAAGAAATGAACTAAAAACAAGAACTAACTGTTCACTAACAGATGGCTTGGGGTGAGGTGCACAACTCACTCAATGAAGAGAATTCAACAAACCAAAAAGCTTCACTGACTGCACCACATTTTGCACCAACGTGTTATTTGCTCCTCCAGGGAATGACTTGGAAGCACTCAATGAATTGCTGGAAGGTAAGATGGTCTGGGTCACACCATTCAGTAAAAGATCACATGGAGCCCCATATAGTTAGGGATGCCATATCCCGGAGGCCCCCGGTACAAACCCGCTTTTGGGGGGCCCCTGCCCGCCCGGGCCCGGTTCCCCCCAATTGGGGCCTTTGTCTCGGGCCCGGCCTCTGGGGCGGGTGCGCTCATGCGGCCATTACCGCAGCTGCTAACGCAGCTGGCCAGCCACCCACCTCCTCCTCCTCCTCCATGGCCGCGCTGCGCCGCCCTCCGCCTCCACTGCTCCTCCTCCACCTACCCCCCCAGCGCAGCTGCTGTGCAGCCTGCGGCGCTTGCCTGGGCCACGGCCAGCAGCAGCGCACGCTCACTCCTTCTGCACGCTCGTGCACACAGCTTAAAGAGCAGCATTCACCTCCTAAGCCTTCTGGCCAATGGCAGACGAGCAGAGGCTGGCCTAGTTTCCAGCCCCAGTCTGCCATTGGCCAGTGTCAGGAGCCTTGGAGGAGGAAGAGGAGGAGGAAGAGGAGGCAATGGAGGAGGAGGAGGAGGAGGAGGCGGCAAAGGAGGAGGATAGGCCTCTGGGCCAGGGGGAGGGGAAAGTTTTTTTTTAATATATACAACCCATCCTTTGTTTTATTTTATTTTATTTTTAAATACACAACCCAGCCTTGGTTTTTTTATTTATTTATTTATTTTTAAATATATACAACCCAGCCTTGTTTTTTTTATTTTATTTTATTTTTAAATATATACAACTCAGCCTTGGTTATTTTATTTTATTTTTGTTATTAAATAACAAAGTGTACTCCATTTTGACCATGTCTAAGAAACATGCATTTATATTAACAGTTTTTAAAAAATCATTATTTTTTGGCGGGTCCTCCGTTTTTATAACAATGTGTCCTACATTTGTAAATCTTGTCCTACATTTGTCCCGGTTTGGAGCTCCTGACTTATGGCAACCCTACATATAGTTCTATGTGGGTGTAACCAATAAACACTGATCTTCTCAAGGAAAGGTGGAACAATATATGGGAAGTATCAAGTACCAGTATCCAACAAGCAAAAGCTAGTCTTCGTTCCTTCTGAAAAATTTTAGCAGAGGCAAGCCTTCAAGACATTTATCAGTAGAGAGGTAAATTTTCTCTTACTCACATGCAAGAATTAAGAATTTCAAAGGTTGTCTGCCCAGTAATACTACAATATTGTTTATGCATTATTCAATCATTGCTCACATTTTAGTACTTTTTTGTCCAAGAGAGGAGGAGGAGGAGGATTTAGGGCAGAAAACTATATTTGTTTGTTTTTTGCAGAAAATACATTTATTTTCTGTGCAAACCCCCCCCCCCCCTCATTTTTGCACAAATCAACTTTTCACTTTAAAAAGCCACAAAACGCAAACATTTAGTGGAAGGCAGGCATTTGTTTCTCATCCAGGAAAAGAAAAGAACATGTGTAAGTATTCTTTATATTCGCATTCACTCGAAGAGCACAGGCTAGAAAGTCTGTCCATGTATCAGGGAGGGAGCATAGTCAGCCATAACCAAATCCTAAACTGGAGTGTCTGTTCTCTACCATAGACTCCACAAATTCATTTGCTGAAGCTAAAGGAGCAGCAGATGTTCTCATGGAAACTAAGCAAAGGCATGAGAACCAAACTCCTCCTTCTGAGACCTTCTGTTCTCTTTTGTATGTCTGTCTGAAGAGGTCTCTGAAGGGTTCACAGATAGTGAAATCATTAGGGTTGGTATCACCTGGTGCAAGTTTCTCAACAAGGCTGCTGGGGAGGCGGCAGCAGACTCGCTCTTCTTCCTTTCCTCCCTCTCCCCACTACTTCACTCACCTGCCCCTCAACCACCATCTGACCAGAACCAGAAAAGGTTGCTGGGGGTGGGAAGGAGTATTGTCCACACACTCTGAACCCTCTTAGTAACACCCTTGTTCACAGATACTATCTGGGCTAGCAGAGTCTTTATTTTATTTTATTTATAATCTGTCTTTTCCCCAACCATTATAGGAACCAAGGAGGCTTATGGTATAGAATTAAAGCAATACACATTTAAAACAGAAAGCCAGCATGGTGCAATGGTTTGAGCACTGGACTATGGTTCTCGAGACATGGGTCCAAAACATACCACAGAAATAATCCAATTTGAGACTGGTTTAACTGCTCTAGGCTCAGTGCTAAGGCATCCTGGGAATTGCAGCTTTTTGTGGCACCAGAGCTCTCTGACAGAGAAGGCTGAATGTCTCACAGAACTACAGTTCCCATAATTCCCTAGCATTGAGCCAGGGCAATTAATGCAGTCTCAAACTGATTTATTTCTCCAGTGTGTTTTGGAACCAAGATTCAAATCCCCGCTCAGCCATGGAAACCCTTGGACAAGTTGCATTCTCTCAACCTCAGGGGAAGGCAAAAGCAAACCTCAAAGTTTATCACACCAGGATGGATTAGGAATGGAACGAAAGGGGCCAGGAATGAATGTGGAACGAGTGGGGGACGCATTTTACTGCACACAAAAGTCCCCATTCCGTTCCCCATCCATCCCACAGGAAGCAATTTTTGAGAACGGTTACTGAACAGTTCTCAAAAACCACCTCCTGTGGGATGGATGGAGAATCGAACAAAACAGAATGGGGACTTTTGTGTGCGGTAAAATGCGTCCCCCACTCTTTCCGGCCCCATCCCGGCCCCTTTTGTAACGCACAAGTCCGGTTCCAGGGGCCTGTGCAATAAACTCCCTCATCTGAACAAATCTTGCCAAGAAAACCCTGTGATAGTTTTTTCCTTAGGGTCACCATATGTTAGCAATGACTTAAAGACACAGAACAACTTTTAAAACAAGTGTTAGAAAGTTTTTTTTAAAAAAATTAAATAGACAATCAAAACATTTAAACAGTTTAAAATACATACAAAACATAAGATAAAGGTACAGCACATCTCATAAAAAGATGTTTCTGCCCCACCAAGTTATAGACCAAATGCTTGTTTAAATAAAAAGGTCTTTGCCAGCCAGAGAAAAGAGGTCAAAGAGGGTGTCAACTGAGTTTCCCATGAGAGGATATTCCACAGTGTGAGAGCAGTCTCCAAGGCGGCTCTCTCCCATGCCTTCATCAGCCTGTCACTAGATTAGACCCCAGAATCTTCAAGTAGCATTAGGACAGGGTTTCTCTGTTCTTATATAAAGTAATAATTTGAACTTTCTGCACAAGTACTCTGATTCCAGTCCTGTCTTTCCAACACCATCCATCTACACTTTATATACTACACTCCATCTTTTTCTCAAATGGGGACTCAAACTGCTTGCAAAACAGAAAGTTACTATATCAAACCTCTGGCTGAACTCATCAGATCAAATCCAAATATAACAGGTTCAGACATTAAGAAGACCCAACACAAAATAATGCTATATCCAGATGACATTTTACTAGCGGTACAACAACCTGAAAAATCTTTCCCTGAAATAGAGGGCACAATAGACACCTTTGCAAAATAGTCTGGCCTTAAGATCAACTACCTAAAATTTAAACTGATGTACTTAAACATCTCAGCTGCAAACCAAACCACACTAGCAAATACCACTAGTTTACAATTATACCCCTCAGGATTTCCATATCTAGGTATTCTTATAACAAAGAACCTACCTCAACTGATAACCAGGAATGACAATCTTGTTAGTAAATGGATGAAGGCTAAACTAAAGGAATTGAATCATTCTTTGTTGTGGAGGATTGCTATCATAAAAATGTTTCTCACCCCAACTCCATTTTTTTTATTTCAGTCCATCTCTATCTCACCAGCCCCTTCCAAATTTTTTTGGCAAAAAATGATTACAGATTTTATATTTAATAAAAACACCCTAGGTTCCCCAAATCTGTTAGGCATACCAACTCAAGAGCAGGGGGTCTAGCAATCCTGGACATAAAATTGTATTATCATGCATTCCAGCTAAGCCAACTCTCCCAATTAATTATGGAAGCAGACTCTGCTCACTGAGTACCTATGGAGATGGATCTGGACAGTAAGGCCAAACTGAAATTGCTTTTCTCTCTTAAGACATTCAGTATTTTAAATGAAATTTTAAAAAATTCTTTATAACTCTCTCCTTATTTGGAAACAATAGATCCATATATTGTCCCCGAGACCATTGCCTATCTTCCCATTCTTATTGCACCCTCGTTTTTATGACACAGACCAAATAGGCCAATTTAAAGGATGGAAAAAGGGTGGTATTTATAGACTTGCTGATTTATTTACACATGGGGGGAAATGCAGAAACCTTGACAAACAATCTGGGACAGATCAGCCACAGTTGGCTGCAAATATCACGAGTACTGTCTTTTGCAATACGTACCATGTCAAATGAGAACTACCCTCGCCCTCCCCCCCAACTTTTTATGAAACACTTTGCATGGAAAAGGGGTGTAGTCACAAAAGAGAAACAGCTGTCATTTACAAAAATTTAATACAATCCATTTATGGCAGCAATCAATTGACCACGATAATGTGGCCAACAAACCTGATTTTAGATATCTCTAAAACCATATGGGAACGCATTTGGACCTCACCTACATATAAATCAAGATCAGCATTATCAAAAGAGGCAACTCTAAAATATTACCTAACTCCTGTAAGATTATCTCAGATAATAAAGAATGCCTCACCAAAATGCTGAAGAGGCTGTGACACTGTTGGCACATGTGGCTGAACTGTCCTAAAATCAAAAACGTTTGGAATGTTATACTAGCTCAAATTTCTTCTGTTGTAAAACAAAACGTAACTTTTTGTCCAGGCCTTTTGTTGTTGTCCATCTACTGGAAAGAAAACAGTCAGTTAAAATATCGCAAGCTCATCACATTTCTTATTGCAGCGGCTAGGAATGTAATCACGAGAAACTGGAAAACAGGGAATGTACAAATAGCTGACTAGTGGACAAAAAATTTGGGACACTTGGTTAATGGAAAAATTTTCCAACACCTTCAGACTCTGTAATGGGCAAAGGAAACGATACACCTTTTTGAAGACTGGTCAGTTCTTATTGACCACATTAACAACAACTCCCCTGACATCAGACCTCCTGCCCAACAGATTATCCTTTGGAAGGACACTCTATCTCTGAACCTACCAAGCTTGAGTGACAACGATTTTAGGTTTAGGTTACTGATACTGTACTACCTCTACTAAGATTGTTATTCTGCACAGCTTTTATATGACTCTTCAAGGCTTTTTGTTATTTTTTTTGTATTGTTTGTTTATATTATTGTTATAAAACAGAGAAAATATTCAATTACAACAAAAACATGTATGGTTAAAAACATACCAAAATGGCTATTTAAGAGCCCTCAGACCAGGTCGTCACAATATGGAGAACACGAAATAGGGAAGAAGCAAAATCAAAAACTGCCCTGCCTTATTGCCCATACATTTGAATAAAGAAAATTATTTAATTTAACTCAGAAAATTGTCTTGTATGTTGGGAAACATTGGAAAACTTCCAGTATGAAACTTAATAAGCAAAAGATTGAACACACAAACGCCCCTATGAGCCAGAGGAGAATTACTCTAGCAAGCCATACTCAGGCCCCATTCAAATTTGGGGGAGGGGGACACTGGAAATGCACTTGTTCCCTCAAGATACCTTAAGATATTATGGGGAGGAAGAGAAAACATAGTCACTGCCACCCACAACCAGCAGCCTCCTCCCCAGCTCCCTGTCTAACATCATCCTTGACCTGCACCCAGAGATTGCACCCCTAAATGTTTTGCTCAGTAGCCATTCTATGCCAGATGGGAGATCTCTGAGTTTTTCTGAACATTTCTCTGAAGATGGCAGCCACAGATGCTCGTGAAACTTCAGGAATAAACTCTTGTAGAACGTGGCCACATAGCCCCAAAAACCCCACAAAAAACTACAGATGGGAGATGTTTGGAAGCTATTCTCAGAGGTGGAGGTGGTGGCAAAGAATGGGAAGAACTGATTAGGCTTATATTTTATATTTCAGAAACAAAATGGGAAAGAAACTAGGTATGCCAAATTTGGAATCTGGGGGGAGGGGGTTACCTCCTTATTCCATAGGCCACACAAAGAACCTCATGAGAAACAAAATATTATTTATGTGCATTTTAAAACTCCCTATAAGGTTAAATTAATATATAGACCTCACTAGACGCTGTGCTTAATATGTAATATATCAATACCTCATGAGAAATGCTCGCAGCATTTGCACCCTTAGACTGAATCTAAACCATTTAAATGTGAAACAAAGTAGCTAAAGCAATCTGCTGGGTTGTCTAATTGGTTGCTTTTTCTCATATCTCCAAAAATGAATGACATTAAATCCTATTTGTAAAAGCAAAAACAATTCTTTACATATAAATTATACACCAAAAATTAATCTAAATTATGAGTGATCTTGTAGTACCTTTCAGACTAACTAAAGAAGTTGGCAGCATGAGGTTTTGTAGTCTTAAGTCTACTTCTTGAGATGCATTAGTTAGGACTTTATCACACGTGAGGAATTTCTCTTAATTTCAAATGAAAAGAAAGTGGAGCCAGAAAGCATTTATATGAATTTGTCCGTTTAGCGAATTTACACGAATGCGAATTGCATTCAAACTGGCCTCCTATTGCACAGAAATAGCATGCCATTGCCCGAATTTGTGTGTGGTAGTCTATCGCGCAATAACGTGAAACCCCATGATTGCATTCGGACTGACTTCCTATTGCCTGAAATTGCATGTGGTAGTCTATCACGCAATAACGTTAAACCCCATGATTGCGTTCGGATTGCCATTGGATTATACTTCCAATTTCCCTTGTCTGATAACGTCCTTAGTCTCAAAGGTGCTACAAGATCTCTCTACATACTGTTTCACAGACTAACACAGCTATATCTTTGAATTCTAAATTATGAGTATATGATTCAGGTGACCACTTTTACATTTCGTTCGCTTGGGAGAGTTACACTGGTATTTTAATCATGAACAGAAATGTCACTCACAAAGGTATACAGAAAACATTTAAGCTGCCTAATACATTTCAATCACATATTTGTCAGACACAGCTACTGCAAGTACTTCAGCAGCAGAGAACTGCTTCCAAGGATTTCAAATCAAAAGACTGAGCTAGTTCCCACCTGTGCATACATGTGCCTTCAAGTCACCTGTCAACTTATGGTGATCCCATTAATTTCATGGAGTTTTCTTAAGCAAGGAGCACTCAGAGGTGGTTCCACCAGTTCCTTCCTCAGGAATAAAGTCTACTGTACTGGTATTCCTATGTGGACTCTCATCTAAGTACCAACCCAAGTTGACCCTGCTTAGCATCCTGAGTAGTAAATGTAAGGTACTTGTATGTTCTGCTCTCATCCTGTTATCACCCCCACCTCATTAACTTTCTTTTTCCACATTACAGATACCTGCTCCTCTACTAATGGCCTCTTTTGATTGTCTGTTTCCCATTCCTTCCAGGGATAAGGGACACATTCAGTCCACCAAGCCGTATATCATATAAATCCAGTCTCTCTATGTCATTCTGTCCAATGGTGCTCTTAACTTGCTATGTTCAACAAAGTCACAATAAAAAAAAAACCTTGGTATATATCTCACCAAGCACATATACAAACACATGCCTACAACTGCGTGTACTGAAAGAACTTACCTATTTTGTGTGTTTTATTGCCTTTTTAACACTCATGGCTTCCTCATAAACTTCTCCAAAAGAAAACACATTGGTGTGGGAAGATCTGTACTCACCCTAGCTTTCTACCCTTACTATGCAGTGATAGCAGATGAGGGCCAACATTAAAGCTAAGAAGCATGTGGCAGTCCAAATATTTCTACTTTTTTTAATGTCATGTCCCTAACACTTTTCAATCAAACCACAACACAAAAAAGGAAATGGTGCAAAGCCTGATGGTTTTGCTGGATTTGGGGGCTGGGTGCAAAGAAATAAAAACCATTTTAAAACAATCCAATACAGGTATACCTCTGTATGTAGATGTGTTCCTGGGTATTACTTCTTTACAAGAAGCTCTAGTGCCAGTGTCAAAACAATATGGAAGCAGTAGGGACAGGTTCCTACGCCACAGAAAGAAGAGCACCTCAACATGTTTTGGCAAACATTTTATCCAAAACGAACAATATGCATATGTGAAATGAACAACCAGCTCTGGTAAGACTACCATAAGTGCACAAAAAACCACTTGAAACCATCTCTCAAAATACATCCAGGGACATTTTTTTCTTTCACCAGTCTCCACCTTTCTTATGATTTCTGCTTTGGTGACCAAACATATAGATCTATGCTCTTTTTCTTTAACGTATTGGAGGGCACTGGTAAGGCAAGGTTATCTGTTCTTCCCCTTTTACAGTCTGTGCATGCTCAGCAAAGGATTCTCAGGGGAACTGATGTTTAACTTTCCTGTACATACACACCTACAACTGGAGTAAAAATCTCACTTTTCCCCACTGTAAGAAGCTTCATTGCATTGTTTACTGCAGACAAGCTTCTGCCACCTGAAACTGAAAACCTGTGCTTCTCCAGCTCTCCTTCACATGCTTAAAGCCTTCCAGCTAGACAGAGGAAGAAGAAAAGGGGCATCCATTAAAAGAGTTTGTAAAATGAAGCTTCTTTGTCAGAGGCTTCATTAACTGAGGTATGCCTGTACTTTCCCTTCTGCTGCCCTTCCTCCTCCTTTCCAACTACTGTTTCTATGAGTCTCTTCCAGCTCACCATCAATTCCTGAAAAAACAGCCTTTTTATCTTCCTGTTCCTCATTTTCGGCCACGCTAATTAGGCTTCACCTGGTGGGACTAATTAGCTCAGCTTCTGACATGATACACACTCCAGCTTTACACATGCTCACGTGGAATCCAATGAAATACAGTAAACAATATAAAGCTGATAATAAGGACAGGGCTGCAACAGAAACACTGAAGTAACACAATGCTTGTCACAATGATGGCCCTCCACAACCTAAGCTGCCACTCATAGCAAAGAGAAATTGTGTGTGTGTGAGTACATCATATGATGTGTGTGTACATCAAGTGACGTGTGTGTGTGTTTGCATCATATCTCTATGTATGAGCCTGCCTGGGCCTTGAGATCCTCAGCAGAGGCACTTTTTTCAGCCCCAACTCCTTCACAGACATGGCTGGTAAGGGCTTAGATAGGGCCTTCTTGGTGGCTGCTCCAGTATCTGGAACTCCCTTCCTATGGACACAAAAACAGCCCCCTGTGTTCACTTCTCTGTCAGCCGGCAAAGCCTTTTAAAAAATTATTCTGATGGGCTTTCGAGAACTAAAGGTTTTTAAGAAACGGGTTTTTAAGCGGGTGCTATATTCTTTTTGTTGTATCTTTTTGAACTGCTTTTAAAATCATCTTAACAGTATGTTGTAAATATTTTTTTAAAATGCTGTTTATAGTGTACACGTATATCTCAATTAAGAAAATGTGACTTGCCCAAGGTCACCCACTGGGTTTACATGGCCAAGCCAGGATTCAAACCCTGCCTCCAGAGTCATAGCTTGACACTTAAACCACTGCACCACGCTGTCTTTCTGAATGAGGAAGACTAGGGAGGAAGAGGAAGGAAGAAATGGTCTGCATGATCTGGATTGATCCAGTAGTGCATTCTCACTACCAAAGATCCAGATGCGCCGAGTTAAATGGGTATTTTTATGCTCATGCCCCCCCCCCCCCGCAAACTGCACCAAGTGCAGTCGGGGCCAATATGAACTCCAGCAAAATAAACTGGGTTCCACACCATTCATATTGTGAATGGGCCCTTGAGCAGCTGTTGTTTACTGTGCCTTTGCAGGGTTACACAAACAGCTGCAGCAGTATTGACTAGAGTAGGATCCCATTCTTTCCCAGCTCAAGTTTTATTTCATTGTTTACTGCAGACACAGTGCTGAAACCATACACTGAAACAACGTATTTTAGTCTTTCAAGTGCTGATGCTACCAAAAAAAATCCACATAAACAGAAGTCAAAGAGGAAAGGGAGAGTTAGAGCAGGAACGGGCTCTAAAAGCCGGCTTCCCGGTGGCTTGGGGCCATGGCGTTTATACGCTGCATGCCCCCAAGACATCTTGAAGCTGGCTGGCTGCCCACATAGGGGCCAGCTTCAAGACGCTCCAGTGGCACGGCGTTCATACACCACAAGCCACCAAAGTGACTTAAAGCTGGCTTCTGGCTGTGCCGCCGGTAGAAAGACAGCCACCCCAAAAAGGAGAGGCTCTTTGCCACTCCTTTTTCGGGCAGCTTGAAGGCAGCTTGGGGCTGTGGTGTGCAGTTGCCGAGGCCCCAATCCGCTTAAAGCCGCCCCTTCTAGGCCATCTGTTTTGCCCCTTAGGCACGTATAAAAACCCTTTGCAAAAAGGAGCTTCTTTGTCAAAGGCTTTGTTAACTGAAGTATAAGAAAGCCAAATTAATTCCACCTATCTTCCTGTAGAGTAGGAAACCTGTGCCCCTCTACAACTATAACACGACGTACAGGCATTTGAGTATCCCAAAGGCAGTGTGGTTCTACATCTCTGACCAAAGTACCCAGCATTACAAGCTGAATTGGAAGAGGGCACTGATCTCACCTATGGAAGGGGCCACATTAACATGAGATGACAAGAATTGCCCCATTGTTGCTATGCCTCACCATGCCACTTAACATGAGCTTTATAAATCTAATGGGGGCAGGATCACCTAACAAAACCCCACTATGCTTGGTTAAGGTTCTTTTGCTATGAATTAACTGAATTAAAACACACTTAATGTACACAAATTGTAGATGGTGGCTCTTGTATGACCAATACATTGTTCGTGTTTTAGAAGCAGAATCAGCTTCTGATCTCTTAATGAAAGCAGCAACTGATTTTTCTCTCCCTCTCTTTCTGCTTTCACTGAGAGAATTCAAGCAGCCAGGCCAGACAGATCATTTTGAGAAAGATAATTCCAAATCAACGCAGGCATCAATTCCTCCTGACTGGCTTTGGCCTTCTGCATCTGTCTGTGAATTTAGCTTCAGATTGGCTAAAGGGAAGCAATAAAGAGATTGCAAATGTATCAAGACTGATGAGAGGTTGGGAAGGAACTGATTTTTGTAGTACTGTAGTCCAAGCAGAGCAGACACAAACCATTTTTAGTGCCCTACCCACCTCCTGCATCAATCTCCACCCTAAGGCACAAAAAATAGACAGCTTGCTGTTAGCAGCACAGCTGCAGCTTTAAGTACACAGGCTCCTCCATTCTCAGCTCTTCCAGTTACCCTTTGCCTCCAGAGTCCATTCTGTGACTGCTCTAAAGCTATGTGCATGCTCCGTTTCCTTTTGCTTCAGCAGGGCAAGGCAGATGCAGCTGAGATAATGGCAAGTAGTAATAAGGCACCGGGCAGGTCATTTTCAAAAAACAGGCTCTCTGTCTGGTTGGCATATATATGCAGTAAGCTTGCCCCAGCCCCACATAATCACACTGTGCAGGGGAGGGCAAACCATGCACTTATATGAATACCAAGAGTCCATCATTGCACAATATTTTAAAATACAGTGGTGCCTCGGGTTACGAAATTAATTCATTCCGCCATTCCTTTCGTAACCCGAAAATTTTGTAACCCGAAACACTTTTCCGTTAGCACTGGAAAGCCTATAGCTGCACTTTGCAGCATTTGAATTTCGCGCCGAAATGAATTTCGTAACCCGAAAAATATTTCGTAACCCGAAACAGTTTTTGCCAATCCAACTTTTTCGTATCCCAGAAATTTCGTAACCCGATCATTTCGTATCCCGAGGCACCACTGTACCTTTTTTTTGGCAGTTATGAACTGTAGAGCAGCCATCTGGGTGGTAGCCATATTCTCTTTCTCTTAGAAAGTACATTTTATTTTGTCCAGGTTTTGACAGTGTGTGTATGTGGGAGGTCATTTCTTCATTAAATTTATCTTTTGTATCTATATGGGCAGGAAATCTTTAAATTTAGTTTTTACAATGTGCTCAGGACTGCATGCCCTCAAAATATATTCTTTTTCATGTAAAAAAAAATGCTGGTGGCTACTTGGGCTGGCTATATTGCACAGTGTAAATATGGATTTGGTGGTCTGGACCAATTTTGGTTATTTGTTGGTTTTAGCCCACACCCAAATATCTGGGCCAAATTGATTTTTTTAACTTTGCTCTTCAGGTTTTCTGTGTTCAAACCTTGATTTTTGGTTTTTGACAATTTCATTTTATTTATTTATATATTAAAAGATTTGTTTGTGGTTTGGAACAAATTTATTTTTACAGAGCCTTGTTTTCTTGCTTTGGTAAATTTTTTAAAAAAACTGCTCATGTTTATGGCACGTTTTTTAAAGTTCTGCTTCCTAGCTTGAGCTTTTAAAGTTTCAGTTAGTTGCTTAAGTCAAATTATTTTTTTAAAGGTCTTTCCCTCTCATTTGGGCCAAATTTATCCTTTGTAAAGTACCAAACTCCAGTTTGTGGCATTTAAAAAATATTCCTGAGTTATGGATGACCAGGTTTTCTGGCCATAACAGCTGGGTATGGTGACAACTATTTTTCCATATATATGGAGGTCATCAGGACAACAATTTCTTTCCAACCAACAAAGGATAAATGGCAGAATAAATACAGACTTGATCAAACAATATTAAGTTCTCTTCTGATGAAATGTGAACCAGTATTTTATCTTTCTTCAGCATAATCCCAAACTCACTGCCCCAAGCTGTCAAAAGCCATTAGTACAGAACTTCCAAACCAAACTGCTTTCTGATCAATGTTACAGATCCCTGTTATGTCTAGAAACCATTATCCACCATATTTTTTTTAATTAAAATGAAATCTATGTAAATCTGTGGCATTTGGGGCAGAACCATGGAGAGCTACATCTTGAAATTAAATAATGATGTAAGCCCAACATCATTATTTAAATTCCTACCTTTGGTGGGAGGCTAAACAATTGTAGTTTTCAAAGAGACATCTGCTCAGTCTCCTCACTCCAAGGTTCCCTACACGCATACAGTTCTCACAACATCTTCAACAATGTAGGGGCTACTACAACATAATTTCCTCCTGAGCCTCTGGCACCATTTACCCCACACTTTCTTCTCTGGCGGTATTGCTGCTGCTCCCAAGACAGATCAGACTGTCAGTGGAAATAACTGCAGTCTGGCTTTCTCTGAACAGATCAGGCCTGAACTCTTACTGGAAGCCAAGATGACCAAATGAGAGTGTCTTACTTCAGACACGTCATGAAAAGGAATGACTCATTAGAAACGTCAATAAGGTTAGGGAAAGCGGAGGAAAAGAGAAGAAGTCTACCACACTAGATGGATTGACTCAATCAAGGAAGCCACAACCCTGAGCCTGTAGGACCTGAGCAGAGCAGTTGAAGACTGGGGGTATTGGAGATGGTTCACTCATGGAGTTGTCATGACTGAGTCAAAGTCAGCTTGAGGGCAGTTGACAACAACAGTGTGACTAAGGAATTTGGTTATAAAGAAAGTACCACAGTGCAGCAGCTTCAACACCACTGTAGTTCATGTCAGCAAGATCTTTAATGTAGCACATTTTGCCCCAAGTATGTTTGTCATTACAGCTACAGTATATCACATTCTCCACAAGTAGCTAATGTCATGCATTTTGTACCTGTTGAGAAAATGTAATGGATTTCACAGATAACAGTTGTGGCATTTGCAGTTTCACTGTAAATTACTGTCCACTGAGTTGCACAGTTTGTACAGTTGTTTGTTTGGGTACAATAGGGATAGAGAACCAATTCTGGACTGAGGGCCCCATTCCTTTCCAGGGACCATCAGTGGAAATGGCTGTACTGCATGCCAGAGGCAATAAGGCCCTTTCCCTAAGGCACACATACACATGCATGCATTCATGCACATTCACACATTTTGCATGTGCTCACACACAGAGAGAGACTACAGTTAGGCTTTTTCCACACTGAAAATGTATTACAGTACAAACTATGCTTCATATCATCCACAAGGAAATAAATAAGTGAGCAAACAGAGTGAGTCCAGCCCACTGGTATCAATACTAATTTCCCCTATTCTGGGAAATAAGGCCATTGGGATATTTTGGGTGGCCAGGCCTCCATATTCTCTCCCCCACTGCTACAAGCCTGTAGTCAAAGCCAACAAGTGGTCAAATCCAACATGAAACCCATCCTCCAAATGAGAGGAAAGCAACCTGAACAAGTTCAAGTGAATCAAGTGTTCCTATCCCTCATAACCCTGAAATTTCTGACTTAGCCAGTAAAGACCACTGGGGTACAAAACTCTATGGACAAGATGGGCAAAGCATCTTATTCATTCTCCCATGCATCCAGAGTGCTGGTGCCGAGAAGGCTCCCAAATATTAGCCATATATCTGTGTCTTCAAATGGATTTAGGGATAACTTCTGGACATCCTTTCTGTCTGGCACATTTGAGAATAAGTTCCAGTGAAACAAACAGAGTGTATTCTCAAATAAATACATTGAGGAATTAGAGCTGCTGTACAGTATAAAAGTAAGGACAAAGCACGCTACAAAAGCCACAAGTGCAACAATCTAGTGCTTCAAAGGCCAGAATTGTTGCTCATAATATGTTAGCTTTCCAATTACACTGTTATGCAAGGTTGTCTATGATGGTGAGATGCCCAAAAGAGTTTATCTACCTATTCAGCCATGAAGCGAACTGAGTGATTTTGTGCCAATTGCTTTTCTCTTTCTGCTTAAACTAATCCCACAGAATCATTGTGCATGTGGGCAAAATGACAAGCCCCTGATCTTGGATGAAATAGCAAGGCAGGAATGCATACATATCTATATACCACATTTAATTAAGGACTTAATTCTTTGCTTAGCTTTCAAACAAGTGGACGGGAAAAGAAAAATGTCCAAGAAAGTTCAATAAAGTTCCCTCACATATGTTTGTGTTTGTGTTTTGTTTTGTTTTTGGCATGTTTGAAGGTAATTTCATTAAAAGGAATAGATGCATAGTCTTTCAATAAATGTGCACAATACTTTGGAACCAATCCTTTAGAGATTTAGTACCGGTAATTAGGCAAGTCATGCTGTCTCAGCCTCAGAAGGAGGCAAAGACAAGCTCCCTCTGAACAAATCTTTCCAAGAAAACCCTGTAATAGCCTTAGGGTCATCATAAGTTGGAAACAACTTGAAGGCACACAACAGCGGCAACAGCAACAACAATAACAGCAAACATGCATAGGATGATACTTCTTGTTGCCTAACCTCTGGATTCAGAGAGCATCACCAGTTGGACCCACAAATTTTATTTTATTAATAAACATGTTTATATTGTCATGGTGTTATTATGTTATTTTTAGACAATATTTGTGACTTTATGGATGTTATAAAGAATCACAACATCCAATATAGTAGATTATAATCTGTTATGTGATGGTCCTGCTTTCCAAATACAGTACCTGTCCCTTTAAACTCTACAGCTCCCTTGGCTGAGATAGCTGGTATCCATATGGCCCACCCAAACTGCATCACATCAGAAGTATTTAGTCTATTAGGGCTCTCCAGAGCCATCTCCTTTTTAATTAACACCTTTCTAGCCTGTCTCCTAGAAGCAAAAGGTGAGAAGAGCATCTTCCTGGCCACATGCTGGTCTCTGGATTGGGTCTACCTGGGAGGCCTGTCTTCCTGGCCAACTACCATAAAAAGAAATAATGTGCCCTATGCTCCTTTTCCAGCCACCAGACTTCTTTCCATCCAGTAATGCTTTGCATCAATGTTATCTAGACAATTATAGTGTATTAGCATTCTCACATCCCAAGAACTAAGCATAATATTTGTTTTAATTCTTTTTTCAAAATACCTGTCTGTTTCTCCTCCTTCCCTTATTTCTTTCTTGAAATGAAACTCTTTTCCCATGAAGTTCAGGCCTGAGCTTGGAGGAGTCTCTGACAAAAATCAAAGGAGAACATCACTTCTCACCACCCCAATCTGCTTGCAGTTACTTTACCTATATTTGTCAGAAGGGGGAGGTGAGGGTAAGACCAAGACAAAATTTTCTTGATTCTAGGGCAAAAGACAAGACGGTACTCTCTATTCCATATACAGAGGCACCTGAACAACCAACTGAATCCTACATCAGCACTTACTTCTAAAGACTTTTCACCATGTTTGAAGCTAGCTTAAGAAGGACCAGCACTCTTCTGTCCTCCAAGGAAAAGGAATAGCTAGGAAACTCAGGAAGAAGAGTGGGCAAAAGGAATTGCTGTTTCCCAACTTCGACCACCTGAGAGCTACCTCACTTTGCTAAATGGAACGTCTGGCCCTGGAGCCCTTACTCTTGGTTCTAGCTGATCCCAACCTGTATACTGCCTTTCCTCCCTAGCCACACCTAGAGCAAAAAGAGAGGTGATAACATACACCTCCTTAATGACACATAAGTGTGCTCAGCTGGCCTACCACACAAAGCGGTTATGCCATGGTTTTGCCACAAAAGAACATTGGTTTACTGTCTTTGTTTTAATCACTATCAACATTTAAATCTCACTAAACAAGTACCCTGTACTTCAGAATGGCTGGCAAGGGATCTTATTGCCTGGCGGGCAGCCATTGTCAGTAGTCAATAGGTTCCTTAAAAGGCATCATGGGCATGGCTGGTTTTCCTTTGGCTGATGTGTGTGTGTGTGTCAGGGGGAGTTCTTTAGTACAGATCCTTTATCAAGACAAAACTAGCAGAAGATGGATAACATCTTGGGCTGCATCCACATTGCAGAAATAATCCAGTTTGACACCACTTTAACTGCCATGGCTCAATGCTATGGAATTCTGGGAATTGTAGTTTATTGTGGCACCAAAACTGTCTGACAGAGAAGGCTAAACGTTGCACAAAACTACAATTCCCAGAATCCCATAGCATTGAGACATAGCAATTAAAGTGGTGTCAAACTGGATTATTTCTACACCGTGGACAGCCCCTGACACATAGAAGAGCAAATGTATTTGTCATATCCGAGTCCATTCAAAGGGCAGGATTGTTCATACTTAAGTTCAGCTTAGAGAAATTATCAGTTCAGTTAGACAGCCATGTTAAACCAAGATAAATATTATTTTTAGACAATATTTGTGACTTTTTGCCTAGGCTGGTCAAGGTTAGAGGGGCCTTACCGGATTACATGTCCACATACAATATCTCTGTTTGTGTCTCTGTCTGTCAGAGGGGGGAAACGCCACCTCAGAGTTTTCCAGCTGCACTTATCAATAATTTCACCACACATTAACTGCTTCTAATCCCTTGTTGATCAAGTTCTTGGTACACTCAAGATAGCTTGAAGTAATGGTCACTGAGAAAACCCTTAAACCCTGGGAAAGCCCTTTTTCCAGGGACACCTTCTGAATTCCATGTGACTGCTAACATTATGCAGCTAATTCCATCTAAATGTTAATTCTGATTCATTCGTTAACCTTAGTTTAAAAATGTATCATTGCTATGGACCTCAAAGACAGGGACAGTTAACTAGAATGACTTAATTTAATACATGATAAACACACAGCATCCACATACTGACTTGGCCTACAGTACTAGCAAGACTTCATTCATACTGACTGATAACCCTTTCCCATTCCTGCATATTCCCAAGCCCTCTAGCCCATGTCTTGGGAAAGAGGCAAGGATTTATTTCACATGCTGGGGATGGAAGAAAAGAGAAAGACGCCTGCTGTTTCCCACCTTCAACAAATTGTAATGAAAGTGAGGTGCACAAAGATGAATGAACAAATGAAGCTGTGCTGCATCAGACCAAAGCACTGGGCCACTTATTCATGCACTGTCTACCCAGCCAGGCAGTTCGGCTGTTAACTGGAGCAGGATCCAGGGGTTAAATCTTCTAACTGCAGAGCATGTACTCTGCATTATGGCTTCTCCTCACTCCATTTTCAGCAGCATTTTTGTTCTGGGAAAGCTAATGATACTCACCCTCTGTTCTGCTATCATGTGGATTAGTGTATGCCTCTTTAAACACAGGATCTGAGGTTTTGTTAGAGCCAGCAGTGGACCTGTGGTCCTGCAAATATTGCTGAGTTAATCATCACTAATTCAGGCTGATGCTGACAGTAACTGGAATCTCATGATATCTTGGAGGGCCACAGATTCGTCATTTTGGCCTTAGACCTAGAGGAATCATGTGGCAATCTACATAGCATTTTATCTTAACTGTTGACAGCAGGGCTTTTTACAATAGCAAAACAAGATTCTATCTAGGATGAACTTTGAGCAATTTTATCAAGGATTATTTTTCTCTAAAATGGATGTTTTAAGGAGGATTGTTTATTTAAGGTATGATAGCCAATGTGGTATCACGGTTGAGTGCTGGACTAGGACTCTGGAAAGTTAGGAATCAAATCCCCATTCAACCATGGGAACCCAATGAGTGACCTTGGCCCAGTCACATTCTCTCAGCCTCAAAGGAAGGCAATGGCAAGTTTTCTTGACTAAATCTTGCTTATAAAAAACGCTATGATCACGTCACCATAAGCCAGAGTCTTCAACAACAACAACAACAACAATAACAACAATAAAAGATTTAAATTAAGATACCTGCTTAACTCAGAGTTAGGTTGATTCAATTCAGCAGGACTTACATCCATACAGGCACAGGATAGTACCCAAAGGCTTTGAAATGGCTTACAAATAAACATAATGGCAATTAGATGTAGCATGTTGTCAACACTGCACACTGAGAGCATAACATTGGAAGGGCATTTCCCACCTAGCTCTGACAATCCCAAATGGAGATATTTCATGGACAAGACTCAGGGAATTGAAGTCAATGCAAAGTCAAGGTCCAGCTGAATGTCATGCCAACATGTTGGGGAAGGAGCTTAAGTCTATGCTAGCCAGCTATGCCTCTGTCTCTGCCTCTTTCATTGGCACCCCTCCCTCCCTCAGTTCAATGCAGGACTATCTGGTTGTTCATTTGGGATGCAAGCAAGTCTTTAAAAAAAACCTGACATACAAATTGGCTGACTCAACATTTTGTGTGCTATTTCACAAAAGCATCAAGCAAGAACATCAATTTAAATAGGAATAGGAGTTAATTATTTCTGACAGGCATATCTATGGGTCCTGGAAATGTATTGAACTAGGTGTTGATTCAGAAAAGTATGGTCTAAGTAATGTGATTGGAACAAATTTCCACCACTTGATATCTGAGCAGGGGTAACACAGCAGTGATGAAAGCAACTAGGAACTGACAGGTGTAACACAAAAACTCAGGTCCTTTCACACTACACAACTGTAGTGCAATGATTCCACTTTAGCTGCCATGGCAACATCCTGAAAAATCCTGGGTTTTGTACTTCAGGGAGAGGCATTTAGGATTCTCATGCAGAGTTCCTCATGTGCCTCTAACCAAACTACTGTCTCCACAGGATGCTTTAATGGCAGATGAAGTGGATTCAAAGTGTTATAACTGTGCTGTGTGAATAGGTGTGATGGTTGTGTGTAAAGGACCCTGGAGTTCCATATCAATATATTCCATCCACATTTATCACCATATAGGACACAGTTAGGAAACAGATGACTCTCCAAATGTCACTGCATTACAGTTCCAACGTTCTTCACCACTGGCTGTCCTAACTAAGGACAGAATCCTGGGCACAATGTATCTGTTGTACTACCATATATCCTTTTCCAGCCATTTCAGGAGGAGATATCTAGTACCTCCTCCTTACACATTGACTATCCAACACAATGCCAGCCTGAAGGCATAGAGCTCACCTTCTTCCCAAAAGCCAGTGTCTGGGGTACAGGGAGCTCACAGGCACTTTCTGGCTGCAGTCAACCAGCCTGAAAAAGGGGAATAAGCATCACGCTCTTTGGCCTCTCTTGGTACCTTTGCATGCCCTGGGACCTTCTTAGAGGGATTGGGCAGCCAGTATCAGTGGACACCCAACTAAGGCACTTGGGTGTAGAATTCCATCCCATCAACACTTAAAAAGGCCTAGGTCTGATGGGAGTTGTCCAACAATATCCAAGAGGGCACATAATTCCTACCCCTGATACAGTAGCATCAGTTGATCTAAGAGGGGAGGGGGAATGATTAAAATCCATGTAATCCACTTTGATGAGAGTCAATGTGATGTAGTGTAATGCTTTGAGTACTGGTCTATGTCTTTTGAAATCAGGGCTCGAATCCCTGCTCAGCCATGGACCATGGACAAGTCACACTTTCTCAGCCTCAAAGGAAGTCAAAGGTGAGCCTCTTCTGAACAAATCATGCCAAGAAAGCCCCATGGTTAGTTCATCTTAGGGTCAACATAAACAACTTGAAAATAAGCAACAACAACATCTCCTTTGGTACCTCCTTTAATATATACATCACATTACAGTGATACCAAGGTAGGAACAGTGATGGCTGTTGATCCCGTGTCATTGGAGCAGTGACTCTATTCCAGGTTTTAGCTAGCTTCAAGGGACTTGTCCAAGGTTCTGGATCTTTTTAAGAATAGGTTTTAGTACCATGGTCAGCTCTTTTTAAACCTGGATTAAAACAGCATGGATTTATCACCACATTGACAGGGCATTAGGCATTAGGTGCTACTGAGCAAAACAAAACAAATAGCTTCATTTATATACCGCTTCATACTGAACTAACAGTGTCTGAGTGGTTTACAACTGTATGCAAATTTCCCCCAACAAGCTGGGTACTCATTTTAGTGCGCTCGGAAGGATGCAAGCCTGAGTCAAGCCAGAGCTCTTTCGCAGGTATTGAACTCACAGTCTTATGGTTTTGAGCAAGAGAAGCTTTTCCAATGAATAATGCAAACAGGGCAACTCTAAGGGTCCCTGTACACTGTAGAAATGGTGCGGTTTGACACCACTTTAAGTGCTGCATCCTATAGAATCCTGGGATTTGCAGTTTTGTAAGATCTTTAGCCTTCTCTGCCAAAGGGTGCTGGCGCCTCAAAAAACTACAGATCCCAGGATTCAGTAGGATGAAGCCAAGGCAGTTAAAGTGTTGTCAAACTGCATTATTTCTACAGTGCACATGTACTGTAAGGGACAAAATAATATGGATGGGAGGGAAAGTGCATCTGAATTAATCCAAAAAGAAGCAGTTAGGCTGCAAGTTAATTACAAAAAAAAATAAGAGTGAAAATGATGAACAGATATTTTCCCAACTAGAGAAACTCCATCATAGGTTCTGCTTTACAGTTAGGTCAGTGGTTTCCTAAAATATGAAATAGGGGAATAATCTCTGATTTTGGCAGGTTGTTCTCTCTCTCTCTGCTGCTGCTAAAGAAGTAATTTGCTAAATGCATTGGATGAATCAAGAGATCATCTTAGAGGTCAACAAGAAAACCCTTATCAATTTCTGTCACATTAACATTTTGATTCTCAGATTTAAGGGAGTACCTCTTCACCCCTAAAAGCAATCAATGAATGCACTTGTTAAATGTTTGTGTAAGCATTTGGTGCCACTTGACATCAGGGAAATTTTGCCATCATTATTTTAGGATAGTTTTCCTTCTTCCTCTTCCTTTTCCTTTAAAAAACACTTTTATAACATTTATTGAAATTAGCATAGTGTTTGTTACTACCACTGGCAGGCTAACAATAAATGGGGGGGGGGGGGAGATCTCCAAACCAGTAACTTCATATATGGATTTAAGTAAAGCCAAGTTAATAGGGCCCATTTTTTTTATATTTTGTAGAGAAGAAAATTATGCATTGATAGTTTAATAAGAATGTTTGCTGGCACAAAAGTCTGGTTTCTTATAACGGTCTACAAGGGGGAGGAAATCTACTTTTCAATACAGAAACAAACCGTATACCTCTAAGTAGTCACACACAGTCTATTGATAGCACCCAATTACATAACTACTACCATCCTATCCAAAATGAAGGGTTAGCAACACCATTCACCTTCCTGAGGAAAAATCCTTTCTTGATGTTTTTGTTGACTCTTTGTGCTTTTCAGCACATTTTTTTTCCAGAAGAGGCCAAAGAAAATCAGTCCCACCAAGAAAGCAACATCTTCAGGAAAAGTGAATTAAAATCAATCCACAAGACTCAAAATAACAAACTAAAAATGTTAGCACCCTGTTCGTATCGTTCCACGGGCAGCTTGCATTAAGCTGTATAATATGTGGTCCGACCCAGACATCTAGCTGTTTGTATTCTAACGCCCAGCAATTGATCAAAGACCATTGATCTAAACAAAAAGGATAAGCTGCTGAAGGATTGCCTGCCACTGGTGTGTATGTGCAACAGAAGATGCCGAAATACTATAAACAAAGCCATTGACATCATGCACCCTTGAACTGCCTCTCTTTTCCTGTAGATTTCTTCTGAATCTGACTGCCCACCACAGGAAGCCTGGAACGCCAAATGTTTCCATCGATTTGGTCAGAGATGATTTGAAGTACCGGCCTGGAGAACAATTTTATTAGTCGGTTGCAGTGTCCACAGCATAATGACGGGTTCCAGGGAAGCTAACATGACTTGTCTCCAAGGAGGAAACCTTTGTGCAACCAACCCCAGTGTGTGTGTATATATGTGTGCGTATATATACGCACACATGGGTGCACACACACGCACACACACCTATACACACAATGAATCCTGTAAAGCCAGGGTGGGCTCTGACACCTCTGCCATTCCACCTCCCATAGGAAACACTGAAAGGCTGCAGTCTGCAGGGGGGTCTCCATGCCCCTGATAGGCGGTGCATCCCTGCCACAACATTTTTCCCACTCTTCCAAAGAAAGGATGCTGCTAAGACTTACGGAAATGACCTAAGAAGGCCACCCTAGATTTCCTCTCCCCCACATCAAATATATATATATATATATATATATATATATATATATATATGACTCATTTCAGCCTTGGAGATGATGTGTGTTTTTCTTCGGCTGCTGTATGTAGGGAAGAAGGGAAAAGGGCGGCGGTGCTCCTCACAACCCCCATCTGCCAGCAGCCACCCACACCACAAGCCAAGCAGCTGTTTCTTTACCTCCTTCTCTCCTTCCCTCCATCCCTTCCCTTGTTGTCAGGAGCAGAGAGGCCAGGCAAAATCCACAAGCAC
The DNA here is from genome assembly GCF_019175285.1 of Sceloporus undulatus. Classification (NCBI taxonomy): domain Eukaryota; kingdom Metazoa; phylum Chordata; class Lepidosauria; order Squamata; family Phrynosomatidae; genus Sceloporus; species Sceloporus undulatus. Next base: position 192,962,430 of record NC_056522.1, on the reverse strand, counting down.
CTCCACCACCTCCACCTGGGCATCCCCTGCCCAACTAAGACCCTTTTAACTCACCCCCAGAGGTGCCTTCTTGAAGAACCAGCCCTGTGTGGCAGGAAGGAGGGGGGGCAAAGGGAAATGTCAGAGCAGCTGAGGCTGGCAGAGGGAGGGATTTTCCAGCTCCTGGTTGGAGAGGGGACTCCTGCCTGCCTTGCCCTCCTTCCTCCATGCACCAACAGCAAACAGCAGATCTCTGGTCCAAGGATGCTGAGGAGGAGGAGGAGGAGGAAGAGGGAGGGGACCTGAGAGGACCAGGGACCCTCTCTCCTCTTCCTCTTCTTGGACCTGAGAGGGAGGCTCCCCTCTTCTTCTTCTTCTTCCTCTTCTTCTTGCTCTGAATCAGCCTCCCAGCAGCACCAGCCTCAGTTGTTCCCTCTCTGCCTCCTCCTTCTGCTCCTGCTTCTCCTCCTCCTTTTCTGGCTGCTGCTGGGAGCTGGCATCTTTCTCTTTACACAAGCCAAGCCCTTCCAGAGGAAAGAGAGAGAAGGGATGAAGGAAGAGAGGGAGGGTGCCTTGTATGTAGGGTGTGTGGGTGTCCCTTCTTCAAAGGGTGACCCCCACAGAGGTCCTCCTTTCCCAGGGCCTGTCCTACAAAGAGGGGGGCAAGGGTGTCCTCTCCTTGCCAAGGGAGAACCAGGCACCACAAAATGGAGGTGACAAAAAGGGAGAGGACACGACCAAAGGAAAAGCTGAAAAAGACTCCCAGCAATATTGAGTCCATGCTTCTCAGTCAGGCTGGGGAAAATAGAGGACACGACCAAAGAAAAGGCTTAGGAACACTGCTGTAAATGTAAATCCATGCTTCTCAGTCAGGCTCCAAAGGGAGGATGTGTAAGGAAAATGGAGGACCACGACCAAAGTGTAAAGCTTATTTAGAAACACTGCCAAAAATGTAAATGCATGCTTCTTAGTCAGGCTCAAAAGAGAGGATATTCAGGAAAAATGGAGGACACATTCAAATAAAAGCTTTAAAACATGCATATAAATATAAACCCCTGCTTCTGAGTCCTGCTCCAAATGGAGGACGTTTTGGAAATTCCTCCTGGAAGGAAGGAGGCTGGAATGGAGAAAAGGTCCTGGAAAAGGTCCTGGAGCAGGTGCCTAGTTCCCTCTGTGTCCTCCATTTCAGCCACCTGCTGTCCAGGAGGGTTGTCAAAACGTCCTCCATTTGGAGCAGGACAAATAAAGGGGGGGTTACAGGAGGGTTTTGAGCTTTTGTTTTTCTTGCCTGTCCTCCATTTTACAGGTGCTTTGTCCTCCTTTGCAGTGAGGACATCTAGTCACCTCAGGCTGATTCCAGTTGAGCTTCTTCCCTGGGTTGGGGGTCCCTCTCACACAGAGAGAGAGAGACTCTCACTGTCAAATCTCACAACAATTGAGCAGGAAGGACCTGCCTTCCCTGCTGCCACACAAACACACACACAATGCTGAAGCCCAGTTAGGAAACCCATGTGAACACCGCCTCTGCAGCATCTGGAGAATATTGCAGGAGAGAGCAAGGGTGCCAAAGCTGCATGACAACCAGGAACACCACCCTCTTGGTGCCCCCAAAGCCCCTCCATAGGGCAAACCCCACATGTCATAGTGGAACATCTCCCAGGGAGTGACAACCTGGTGCAAATTCTCTTTGCAAACCCCTCTGAGGAGGTTATCGCACAGGGGCGAACTGCAAAAATCCTGTACAGAAACGGGATTTAAAAACCAGAGGGGGAAAACCCCCACAAAAGTGAATAGTTTTTCACACATGACGGGGTTAAACCATTGTCCTCATTCCCACTTACAATTAAATCGGTTTCTGATCCAAATTGATAAATCGATTCGTGGTTCCCACCACATTTGCTCCGATCACATTTTCTGTCATGGAATCAAATCAAAATAACCCACTTATGGTTCCCATTCAAAATAAATCGGTTCTGTTTAAACTGGTTCCTGAGGCAGATAACCCATTTGCACTGGAAGCAATTCATTTTAAGCCGAATTGTGAAATCGAATCCGATTTGGTTCTGGCTCCCACTTGCGATAAATCAATTTTGTGAAAAGGAAGAGGGAAAAACCAGCACCTTTTTGACGTGAGTTAAATGGGTCTAGAGCATGCCCCCCCCCTTTCGGAATCACTTCAGCGATTCAAGGCACCACAAAATGTAGGACACTTAGGGAAAAAATTAAGGTCATTACCATAAAACTCATGTAAATATTAATTCATGCTTCTTAGTCATGCCAAAAATATAGGACCTTTTGGAATTCCTCTTAGAAAAGCAGGGCCTCTGGTCACCTTGCTCTCCTAGGGTATGACAACCTTGGCAGAACATGACCCCAAGCACAAACTCTCTTTGCAACCTCCTCTGCAGGGTGTCTAGATGTCCTAACCACAAAGGAGGCCAAGGCATCGCAAAATGTAGGACATTCAATAAAAATAGAGGGCGTGACCAAATAAAAGCTAAGAAGACTCATATAAACGTAAACTCATTCCATGTGGTTTATCTAATACTGTATACAGTTGGCTCTCCACATTTGTGGCTTTGATTTTTGCAGATCTGATTATTTGCAGTTTTGATTAACATGTTGGTCCTACAAGCAGCACCCATCTAGAACAGGCATGGGCAAAGTGTTGCTCCCATGGCTGTTTCTGTGGCCCCAATAGAACAAAATATGCAATATACACACGTATACACATACATACACTCCTAAATGCCCTCTGGGATGTGGAAGCCATTTCCACCACATTTGGAGGCCTGAAATCATTCAGGAAAACTGAACAAATTATGAAAATGCTTCACAGAGGGTGTTTGGGGGCAATAAATATTTATTTATTTATTTATTTATTTATTCAGTGGGCAGTGCAGCCCTTCCATAGTTGTGAAACAGTGTTTCATCCCAATCTGGCCAATTTCAATTTCTGAGAGGAGAATTTGGGACACTTTTAACAAATCAGCACCTTAAATAATGCCTTTAAAATTATTCTGCAATTGATTCACTGCTCTTCTGATATGGAAACCACAGGCCACTACTGTCCTCACTGTTGGTTGTGTTGGCTAAAGTTGATCGGAGTGTGGTTCAACAACATCTTTGGGTGCCTTTATGTCATTTCCAATTTATGGCAACCCTAGGGCAAACCTATAATGGGTTTTTCTTGGCAATATTTGTTCAGAGGAGGTTTTCCATTGCCTTCCTCCGAGGCTGAGAGAATGTGACTTGCACAAGGTCACCCAGCGGGGTTTCATGGCCAAATGGGGGCTTGAACTTTAATCTCCAGAATCAAAGTCCAACTCAAATTGCCCACCTCTAGTTTAGGACATCAGATATTAACTCTACTTAAGCATCAAATAAGGCTGCAACATAGAACCAATTGAAAAATATTTATTTCATTAATTAGTTCCTTTCCATTTTCCCACGTGTTCAATATGAATGCAAATATTTATAAATATTAAAGTTATGTATCAGACAGAAGTCAGTTCACTCCTGACCCTCTTCATGGGATTATTGTGTGATGCTGCTTATTGACATATATATACATCTTTCAAAATAAACAAAGAAGCTTCATTTATATACTGCTTCATACAGCCTAAGCGGTGTCTAAGCAGTTTACAACTGTAAGCTAATTTGCCCCCATCAATCTGGGTACTCATTTTAGTGACCTCAGAAGGATGCAAGCCTGAGTCAAGCTTGAGCTCTTTTGCTGGTCTTGAACTTGCAACCTTATGGTTTTGAATGAGTGGCTGCAGTACAGGCATTTAACCACTGCACCACCAGGACTCCTTTCCCAAAGAACACAAGAAAAACACAAAGAGAAAGTATTAAATAACTATTCATTCTTACTCAAAGTCTTTATGTACCTGTTCAAAAGTCAGGGACTTCAAGGACTTGTGTCCAGGTAAAATGGACTGCAACCACCCCTCATGCAAGGAGATCAGATTAAGGAGGATAATCTCACAATAGCCCTATGAGTAGAGTCAGAAGAGACCTGACTTCAGTTGACATGGGGCCCTTCCACACTATACAGTTGCAATACTTTGATTCCACTTGAACTGCCATGGCTACATCCTCTTGAATCCTGGGGTTGGCAATTTGGTCAGAGGCACTAGAGGACCTCTCTGGCTGAGGATACTAAATGGCCCACCCTCGACTGCCAGTCCCAGGATTCCACGGGATTCAGCCATGGCAATCAAAATGGAATCATACTGTTATACAGTAATTGTCTAGTGTGAAAGGATCCCAAGTCACTTTTTTTAATCCCAACAATTCACTGGTGTGTCTGGAAATGACAAGATTACAACCCTGTAGCACTTACCTGAAAACAAGCCACATTGACCAGAGGGTGCATCTACATTAGAAATATTGCAGTTAGACATCACTTTAACTTCCAAGGGTCCATCCTCCAGAATTCTGAGATTTATAGTTTTGTGAGGGACTCTTTGGCACAGAAGGCTAAAGACCTTGTAAAACTTCAAATCCCAGGATTCCACTGGACAGAGATACAGCAATTAAAGTGGTGTCTAACTGCATTATTTCCACAGTATTGAAGCACCCTTGGTGAGACTACTACTAACTGGACATGTAAAAGACTGAACTGCAAAATAGATTCTGTATTTCTTAATAGAAAGGTCATAACTGATCTACAGTATGTTAAGTGATCGTAACTAGGTACACTAATTTAAGGGTATTTGAAGTGCTTCACTATCATCATAGTTCAGCAGTGCATGCTACTATCTCAGCAAATAGCAGCCATTT
>NC_056522.1:192949929-192957653 GCF_019175285.1 Sceloporus undulatus | reverse complement strand
CCACCAGAAATTAGTAGTGAGCAGGATAGGATGAGAGACAGCCAAAAGTCCTCTTTCCAAATGGGGATTTGAGTTTGGATTTCCCATATTCAGGCCTTAGATATGGACCACTGCACCCAAAGTGTTTTGCATTGTGTTGTGAGCTCATCCCACAATCTGACTACAAAGGCCTTTAGCATTTAGCTGGACTTGGCTCATGACCAAATCCTAGGGCTGAAGATTTGGGTTGGAGTCCAAATCCATGAACATAAATATCTTGCTTATCGCTGACTTTTGAGAGGGTCTAGACTGCACAATTTAATGGTGCTGAGTAAGGTATTCCTGTCTGGTCCAATGGCAAGACTAGTCAAAGTTCTGCTAGGCCAATGAGAAAAAGCTACTTGTATCATAACCAAGTGACACAGACACAGCAGGAGAGAAACTATCACCCAAGGCATAACAAGCTGGACTCCTCAAAGATCCACCATATAAAACAGAGATGGTAATTCATGTTGTTCAGGGAGAGACAAGGAAGTACAATCAACATTGGCAGAGTAGGTAATATTCAATAAATTATAAAATAATGACATTGTTGCTAGCTGCCTTGAAGTCAACTTTGATTCATGGCAACCTTGTTAATGAAACATCTCCAAGACCTCCTATACTCAGCCTCTCTGTTCAGGTCCTACAAATTCAGGCCCATGACATCCCCGATTGAGTCTATCCTTCTGGTGTGTGGTCTTCCTCTCTTTATCCTGCCCTCTCCCTTCTCCAGCATCATTGTCTTTTCTATTGAGGCATGCCTTCTCATGTTGTGGCCCAAATGCAATAGCAAAACGACAGGAATAAACTCTTCTAGAATATGGCCACATAGCCCGAAAAACCCACAAAAAACTATGGATGCTGGCCATGAAAGCCTTTGACTTTACAATAGCCTCAGTTAAGTAATATTTGCTTCCCAGGAGAGCTGTGGCATCACTAAGGTTGGCATCACTCAGTGCATTAACTCATGCTGTCATTCCCCCCTGTCCCCAATTGACTTCCTCCCATACCACACCGTTCAGAATCCTTAGTAATTTTTTTTACTAATGTTATGCATAAATCCTAATTCCTGCATATTACTGAATGCAATGGCAATAGTTATGACATAAACAACTAGCAAAATTAAAATTATACCTTTAGATTACAATATCATGTACACATATAATATTCCATGTGGTGAAATTGTGATTTTTTAAAGAAAAAATTTAAAGAATTTTAATTTTAAATTTTAAAAAATGCAATTACAATTTTTAATTTTTAAATTTACTTTAAAAAAAAACCTGGGACCTGTCCTTTGTCTTCCCACTAAACCTTGTCCCACTCATACCATCTCTTCAGTGTTTTAAAGGCGCACACAATTGAGCACCACAGGTTATTTCTGCCCAAATGCAGATGTTTGGAGAGCAGTAGTGTCAGCCCCCTTAGGATATCAACTGGTGCAGTCTGTATCCCCTGCATTCCCCTCGTGACATCTCTCAGGGAGAGTTCAGACTTGATTTATTCTAGGACCCAACTGTTAGACTTTTTGGCCATCCATGGTGTCCTCAGCCCTCTTTTTCAGCACTCAAATGAGTTAATTCCCCCCCCCATCCTCTTTCTTCACTGTCCAGCTCTCACATCCATACATGGTGATGGGGAATACAATAGCTTGGACAATTCTGATTTTAGTATTCAGTTGTATATCTTTACACTTTAGGATTTTGTCTACTTCTTTCATAGCTGCCCTTCTCATTCCTAATCTTCTGATTTTTTGATTGCAGTCTCCATTCTGATAAATGTTTGATCAAAGGTAAGGGAACTCTTTAACTATTTCAGTTTCATTACCTAGGTAGAATTTATATGAATCCTCTGTGGTTTTACATAACCAGAATTTTAAAAAGCAGCATGTCAGACATAAATGCAATCAGCCCTCCATATCCACAGATTATACAACCATGGATTCAACCATCCACAGCTTGAAAATATTTTTTAAAATAAATTTCAAGAGGCAAACCTTGATTTTACCGTTTTACCACACCATTTTATATAATGGGACTTCAGTATCCACATATTTTGGTATCCTTGGGGTATCCAGCATCCTTGGTCCTGGAACCAAACCCCAGCGGATACCAAGTGTCCACAGTATCACTGTCAAAACCAATAATAAGCTCTACAGAACAGCAATACTACATATACAGTACCTGTGAGTACATTGGACTGAACTCAATAGGGCTCACTTCAGAGTGGATATTCACTGAAGAGCAGTGTGAACAGCAGAAATAGTGACCATCTCCATGCCTCATTGGTTAGAGATGGCAGACATTTCTTTAAGAGTTCTAGGAGGGTAATTTCTTCTGGGTTTCCCCCCGCTACTGCCTTTGCTTAGGCACCCAGCCTCCAGCAATGTACTTTTAGTTGGTTACATTAGTAACAGTCTGTCTGTTTGTGTGTTTTACAAAATCAGTAATTATTTGCTAGAACATTTCACAATCTGGCAAAAGCTGCATTTTGAAATTGTATTTGTATGAATTACAGTCAAGCCTCCATATCTACAGTTTTTTTAATCCACTGATTCAACCATCCATGGCTTGAAAATATTTTTTAAATGTATAAATTCCAAAAAGCAAATTTTGATTTTGCCCTAAGGCACACCATTTTAGTATGCCATCGTATTTAATGGGAATTGAGCATCCAGGGATTTTGGTATCCACAGGAGATCCTAGAATCAAACCACAGTGGACATTATGGGACCACTGTACTGAAAATACATAATGGCTGCAATTCTGTTGGTTAGTCCCAACCAGAAGAAACCTTTCAATCAATTGGTGAATAATGAGTCAACATATAAGTAAATCTAACTGATTCAGTAGGTGTTCTCTAGATATGACTGGGAAGATATTGTATGTTTGTTTGTACACTAGAAAGAGACAGTATAGTGATTTAGAGTATTGGTATGAGCGATTCAAGTTCTAATCTTTACTGATATCTAATATGCACTGCAGAATTAATGCAGTTTGATAACACTTTAACTGAATGCTATGAAATTCTGGGATTTATATTTTTTGTGAGATATTTAGCCTTCTCTGTCAGAGAGCTGTGGTGCCACAACAAACTACAAGTCTCTGGATTCCATAACACTGAGCCATAGCAGTTAAAGTGGTGTCAAACTGCATTATTTCTGCAATGCAGATTAGACCTAAGTCATGAAATTCATTAGGTGGCCATTGACCAGCCACTCTCCATAGTCCTACCTCCATGAGTTGTTCTTCTTGGCTGGCTAAAATGAGAAGAACCATATAAACTGCTTTGTGCTTATTGATGGAGAAGGGGCATATAAAGTTAGCTAACAACACATATATACATACATACATACATACATACATACCACCGGTGTAAGAATATGCAGCTTTACATAAGAAAGAATTAGGATATTTTAGATGGCAAAGATTTTGTTATTAATTTTTCAAGCACCCAGCCATTGCTGCTACTCATTCCTTGGCTCACTGAGAGGAGGCTCTAGCACACATAACCACATTTAACAAATGTTACTTAGCTTTACCTGGATACTTTCTAGAATATTGATCAAAATCAAGATCTAAAGCAGTGATTTCCAAAGTTGGTGATATGCCCCCCCAGGGGGGACTAGTGGAAAGATCTGGGGAGTAGTGAGGGGGAAAGAGGCTGTAAAAAAAAGGAGGACCTTCAGTCAGGCATGCAAGAAAAACAAGGGGAGCCAGTGGCCTTTAGGACCATGGTGGTGATGAGGAGTTAGAGAACATGGCAGTGGGGAGAAACAGCAGTAAAAAGGAGCTTTCACATTTGGGACCCTGCATAAGCTCTATGAGTTTTGTTGAGACTTGGCTGGCAGGTTGGAGCTGCACTGTTGCTCCTGCTTTCTTTCGATGGACAGGCTGCAAGAAGGGGCAGAACAAGAAACAGTGCTTGTGTTGGGGGGGGTGTGAATTAAAGCTGTGTGGGGAAGGCATAGCTCTGGGGCAGGTGGTAGAGCACCCGAGGTCTGTGCTTCACCTCTCTCCAATTGAGAGTTCTTCCTCTCTGGGGAGAAAAATACAAGCCAATTGTACTCCTCTCTGGCCTGGTGAAGAAGGATTGAGAGTTCCTCCACACCAAGAAGAAGCTTATTCCTTTGCTCCCGGTCACTTTGGGATCAGCAACTGACCAGCCAGTCAAGCAGTAACCAAGAAGCATCTCACACATGCAAGCCTTTGCTGCAAGGCTGGCAAAGGCAAGAGACTTCTTGGTAGCTGTTCAGCCAGCTGCTCAGTTGCTGCTCCCAGGGTGACTGAATGCAAAATGAGCAGCAGCCAAGCAGCCGATTGAGCAGTAACTGAGAAACTTCCCACCTGCACCAGTCTTGCAGCAAAGGCCGATGCAGGTGAGAGGCTTCTTGGTTTCTGCTCAACCGACCCTTTGGTTGCTGCTCAACCAGTGTTCCCTTTGCACCCAGTCACCCTGGGAGCAGCAACCAAAGAGCCAACCAACTGCCCTTTCTTTTGCTATGAAGCTGGTGCAGGCAAAACAGAGGAGCCTCTTCTAGCACTGCTACTGCTGTATTCATACGTGAGAGGTTGAAATAAAAGAGGTGGGTGCAGCTGAGGTAGATGTCACAAACAGATGAGATAGATGCACAAAGAGTAGACCTAATATCAAGAAATAGGCATTGCAGGAAGCTAGGTTTGTTGCAGGGGGCAGTAGTCTGAAAAAGTTTGGGGATCACGGACCTAGAGCATTGATTAAAGTCAAGGAGGTAAATCAAGTCAGGTCAGGACAGAATTGTGCCTGACCATCTTTAAAGTGTGCGGTTTCATCACAGAGATACCAGTGGGTCAGGGCATAGTAATGTGTACTTTAAAAAAAAGTAGTAGTGCAAGGAAGGAGGCTGTAGTATTTTTAGTTAATGAAAACGATGGCAAAACATTAATCTCTGTGTGTTGGAGTGGGTTTTCCCTCCCACTACAGTGGGATCCAGCACCATATTAAAAGCACCACTGCCCAGAAGTTAAGCTTTTAGGATTAAATCCCTTTAAGCTGTCTCTCGTTTTATGTGTGTGTTTTTTAATGAACCAAATGCCATTACTCAAGTACATTCAAATCAGATGTTGCCATCTGTTCTGTAAGAGAACTGATATAGTTTGATATATAGTGGCACAGTAATGGAATATCAAATGTTGATTCATATCCCACTGTAGATGTTGTTTCTGAGTCTGCCAAGTAGATCCTATGGCTAATACACACAGCTGATGTTTAACTGATCCACAGTAAGAGACAAACAGTTCAGCAATAAGACTGTTTCAACCATGCTGATGTGTCATCGTCTGTATGGTAACAGAGACAACAGCTAGTCTGAACTAGCTGTTTTTGCCAAGATATGTTCTAGGACCAGCTGGTGCCATCCATACTGCAAGAAACACACAAAGGGAATGCTACCATAACTCAAAATCATTAATCTAAGTTTACCATGTAGGTTTGGATAATAGATGAAGAGTATGTTTTAAATGAAAACAATAACATTGCCAAGATACGCCTCCTGTCCTAACTCTGAAGAACTTTTGTTCAGCAGCACAGGAGAGTCAGAGATCAGAAGATCAAAGCATTCAGACTGTTTGATTAATGGGGATTATGCCATCCCCCTTTTAGCCTCTTTGATCCCTCTGAATAAATGCAATACTTGCTAGCGATTGGTAAGTGAGATAAGTGAGCTGAAAGGATGAATTTTCTCAGCAAAGGTTCATTGTTGTGAATGATCCTTACCATAATACAGTATTTTGGTATTACAAGCCCAGGCTGCATTTGCAATGCAGAAATAATGCAGTTTGACACCATTTTAACTGCCATCCTTTGGAATCCTGGGGTTTGTAGTTTGTTGTAGCATCAGCGCTCACTGAGAGAGAAGACTAACTATCCCACAATACTACAAATCCCCAGTCTAATAGCATTGAGCCATAGCCATTAAAGCGGTGCCAAGTTTCTGCAGCACTATTTCTGCAGTGCAGATGCAGCCACAGAGCAGCAAACAGTCCCCCTAAAAAGCTTGCTAGGTGTTAGTATGCTAGCATGCTTGTTCCTTCTCTTAATGGTAGACACTCCAGACTTTTGCTCTACCGTTCATTGCCCTAGGCCTTTGAGAGGAAAGATTCCGGTCCACACAGCTTAAGTCAGGTTAGAAACGTTTATCCCAATATATACTAATTGCAAGGGCGTCAGGTGGCAGAGACACACAGTGTCCTCTCCTTCCCCCCTTTGGAGTGAATCTCAAGTTAGCATGTATGAAAGTCAATTTAGGAGAAAGTGTCCCTTCCAACATGCTATTTTTAAGTGACCAGTTGGAGCCTTCTCTGCCAGCAAACCATACTGCTCTTTCTCAAGTGGCAATTAGGAGAGCTCAGTGACAAATAGTTCCTGTGTTGCAGTTGTTATGCACAGACTGTGCACATCCCACCCAGGAATCACCAGACCAAGGGGAGGCAATCTCAAAAAAGCTTTCCATCATAATTTTATGGCAACAAAATTAATGGTGTAAATATGTGTAACCAGTCATCATTTGTCTTTCATCTGTAGAACAGTGTCTGCAGGCAATATGATTTTGCTGCAAGTGACTAATCCTTGGGATGACAATCATTATCTGCTTGTGGGCTTCTAAGGGAACCCAGCATGCCACCAGTGAGAGGGTCAGCCCTATCACTGGGCAGAGTTAGGTGAGAGGCTGGGAGGTAGCAGGAAACTGGTGTGCCATGTAACTTGCCCTGTGCTTCTTCGTTTTCACATTTTTACTAAACACATACATTTGAATACATAACACAATATTAATAAAACACTCACACACACACACACACACACACACACATAATGCTCCCGGCATAAAATAAAAAATACACACTCAAAATAATCACTACATACATGACCTCCCATACCTTGGATCAATCATTGATCAGAACAGAGATTGCAGTGAAGAAATCAGAAGGAGAAAAGGACGGGGACTGCCAGCTATGAAAGAAATAGACAATGTCATAAAAATTAAAGATATAACACTGAACACTAAGGTAAGAATCATCCAGAGCATCATATTTTCCATCACCATGTATGGATGTGAGAGCTGGAAGGTGAAGAGGGCTGATGGAAAGAAAATCAACGCATCTGAGATATGGTGCTGAGGATACTGTGGACAGCCATATCTTTCAACTGTCCCAGTTTGGCAGGGATAGTCCTCATTAATCCTCTGTTGTTCCATTTTTTCCCTGATGCTTTTAAAGTAACATAGTTTCTCTCTCTACTTCCCACTTTGTCCTCAGTTTACTTAAACTGCTACAAACTGAGTTCAAATTGCAAAAGGAGTTAGCATTCAATTAACTCAGTGAGGGGAATCTTGCCCTCCCCAGGAGGGTCCAGCAAAAGCAAACTTCTGCAAGTTCTTCTAACTTGTGTGTTCATCTTCATTAATAACTTTTGCCATCTCATCCACACACTGATGTTGCTTGGCCACACATGTCTCAGTTTTCCTCTGTTAAATATCAGAGGGTATGTTATTGCAACATTACCACTGTTTTTTATCAAAACTTGGCTACCTTGCTTTCTTCCCACCCATCTCTTCCCAATGTTCTAAACTGTATTAATAATTGTTTGGCCAGGATGTAACACAGTTGTCTCATTTGTCCAAGTAATGGGCCAAGCCATGTGTCTTCTCCACTTAATTTTTCTATCTACAG
>NC_056522.1:192882506-192949919 GCF_019175285.1 Sceloporus undulatus | reverse complement strand
TATCTATCTATCTATCTATCTATCTATCTATCTATCTATCTATCTATCTATCTATCTGTGGTACCATTCATAATTGACCAGATCTTGCCTGTCAGTCATATCAGCTGCTGCTTGTAATTAGCTTTCAATCATAACTAATGAAGATAGTGTTAGCATTTTAAGGGTTGGCCTCAGTGCTGCATGTATAACAGTGTGGTCTGTGGCTCTTTTGCCTGCATTAGCAAAGCCTGTATGCTCAAATAATAATAAATACATATTGTGTATGTGTTTCTAGCAGAGGCTGAAAAGAGCTTCAAATAGAACTTATATTTGATGGAACACAGAATGTATATTTAGTGCATTACAGAAATAAAAGTGACCAAGTCTGAAATCGCGTTTACAATCTGGGAGAATGGATATTGTGAAAATCTATGTAATGTTAGAAGGCATGCATGCCATGCTGTGACTAGACCCATAATAGAAATCTCACCTGCAGGAAGTGAATAATCCTTCCAGTTCCAAACCATGCTCAATGGCCTCCTTCTGCTGTACTGTGAGCAGGAGGGTCATAAAACCATAGATCCTGTGGCATAGGTTTCTAGGCCCTGTGGAGAGAGGAAGGGTCCTTTTTAACAACTGCCACTCCAATGCCAGCGAAAGCTCAGTGTACAGTAAACACAATAACTTAACTGCATGCTTTGATTCTGTCTCAAGGGAAAGGCATGAAATCAGGCACAAAAGCCTTACACCAGTGCAGTGCTGTTACTATTTTGGATTCATACTGGGTGGGTGGAGGATGACACTGCAAGGCATTTACACATCACAGTTACACCACTACTATGGCTTTGCATCACAAAGTCAGAAGTGGTCAGAATGATGGTTTGTGGTGAGAGAATCCTGTCTTGATTAGTTGGCACACTTCCTACTACGTCAGATTTGGGGCTGTTCTCAGAGCTGTAGCCTAAAATATATCTTTTTCCAAGGTTTGGTTAGCATAATTCATTCCAGTCTGAGAAATTATAGTTAGAGGCACATGAATAAGAAGTTCAAGAAAAAAAGTGGCAGCCCCTGTATACAGAGTGCATGGCTTAGTCACTATTGTGTCATTAAGCAGTTTATAGAAGAGACCTCAAAGGCCATCCAGTCCAACCCCCTGCCATGTAGGACACAATCAAAACATCCCACCAGATACAGCCTCTGTTTAAAAACCTCAAAAAAATACCTTGACTCTAGCAGACCCAAGGGAACCCAAACAAATTAGAGGAAGGAAAGGGAAATGAGCGACCCAGCAAGGTTAGTGCCTTGGTTGCAGCTGGGGGACCTGCTCACAAATTATCTTTTCCTTCCTCTGAAGTTGAGTACATCTAGGTAAAAAATAAATATAAATATGAGGAACAATCATCAGGGCTCACCCAAGACATTTTGCTGCCTGAGCAAAATGCTGCCACAGCTGCGCCTACCCAAAAAGCATACAAAAGCCAACCCCGTTCTTTTGGCACATGCAGCAGGAAATCCCATAAGCATTTCTGCTTGGCCATTTGCCTGCACCCAAATTAAGGAGACGTAAATGGGTAGAATGGGAGCCAACATGGCATAGTGCTTTCCATGCTCAGCCATATAAACTCACTGGGTGTCTTTGGACAAACCACACTCTCTCAGCTTCAGAGGAAGGAAATAGCATAAACTCTCTGAACAAACTTGCCAAGAAAACCCCGTAATAGGTTTGCCTTAGGGCATAGGTTAGAATTTATTTGAAGGCACACAACAACAAATGGGTAGAATAGGACTAGGTCTGGGCTGGTATGGATTAACTAACTCAGAAATTATCATAGCTCTAAAGTGCCTCTGGCCTAGAGTCGGGGATACTCTGTTGTATTGTAGTTGTCATGGAAAGGGGGAATAAATGGCAAAAAGACCACACACAAAAAGGAGTAGCAGTAACAGGCTTTACAGTGCTTTACAAATCCAAAAGTATGTGAATAATTGCTGTTCCAACACTATGAGGCAGAAGTTCTTGAAAAGAGAAGCAAGGAGAGAACTTGCTCCTCCAAACTTAGATAGCCTAGCCAAATATATGCTAGGGCTGAAATGAGGTCCTACATGAGATATATTCCAAACTGGGATCAGCTCTACCATTAGGCAAAGGGAGACCACTGACAGTTTGTCTGTAGCCACCCATCTTATCCCTGCTCATGAAGAAGAGAGTTGTGGGTACATCCAGTCTGTCACAGATGGTACTATCCTGGTCTTCTCAGGTGTAATAGAGGACATTGCCTCATTGCCAGTGTTGAGGAAAATTGAACTGTTTTATTGTAATATGTTTTTAGAATTTTGTGAGCCCCCTTGGGTCCCCTCTGGCGAGAAAGACAGGATATAAATCAAATGAATAAATAAATATTGACACTGCCCTGGCTCAATGCTATGGAATCCTGGGAATTGTAGTTTATTGTGGCACCAGAGCTCTCTGACAGAGAAGGCTAAATGACTCACAGATCTACAATTCCCAGGATTCCATAGCACTGAGCCATGGCAGTTAAAGTGGTGCCAACCTGGCTTACTTCTGCAGTGCAGATGTAGGCTAGGTGGCCTTGGTGTAACCTCTCTCTCTCTCTCTTTTCTTTTCTTCTTTTCTTTTCTCCTGAATTACCTTACATGGTTGTCATCAGGATACGGGGGAGAGAGCCGTGAAGGATGCATTGAGTTCACTGGAGGAAAGGCAGGATAGAAATACAATAAATGGAAAATAAACTTTGCAACTCACTCACTGGTCAGCTGTTGTTTCACTGAGATTGTGATGATCAGCCTTACGAACAGTCAGTCCCTAATTCCTTTCAACAGTGCTTATAACTCTGATAACTGCTGAACAGCTGGTGAGGGGCACAACTGTCGGTCACATAAGGCTGAGCCCTATCAATGGGGGGGGGGGATAGGGAAGAAAGCGCCTTGGCACTTTCAGCACTTAATGAGTGGCACAAGATCAAGAACTCAATATTTTCCCAAATGGGAATGTCACAGATGCAAAGAGAAGCGCAAAGCTTATGTACTGAATTTCAGGAATCCTGTCTTTCATCATTTCTGTCTCAAACAACTAGGTACTCAAGACCAAATGGCACACTATGATGCCAGTGATTTGTGATTACTTGGCCTGTCTTTTTAAGAAATGAACTGCAGCCCTAGTGCTGAGAAGAGGACTAAAAATTAACACAGAGAAGTGGCAAAGAGGTATTAATTAATTTAAAAAAACTTAATGTTTATTCTGTCTTTCTGCACTTGGTGACTAAGGCAGCAAATAAAAACATGCAAGAGTAGGTGTTATATCTGCTGCAACCCTGTGCTCTATGCAGTCAAAACTCCAGAAGTGTTTTGTTTTCCTGAAGTACATTTACTGCAGGGGTTTCCAGATGTGGGGGGCTGGAAGACTGCACTTGCTCCCATAAATAAATAAATAAATAAATAAATAAATAAATAAAGATTTTGCCTCCAGATACCTATAGAGGGTTTGGGGGCAATTTACCATGTTTTGAGTTTCAAAAAACAAACATATCTTGGGCCTACATTGATGCTGCAAAATGTGGTGGAAATATATCCCATGTCCCCACTGGACATTTTGGAGCATTTCAGGGCAAATAAAATTCTTAATTTTTTAAAAGTGTTTTTAACCCCTAAGGCAGTGGTTCCCAACCTTTCTAATGCCGCGACCCTTTAATACAGTTCCTCATGTTGTGGCGACCCCCAACCATACAATTATTTTCATTGCTACATGCAAATATGTGTTTTCCGATGGTCTTAGGCGACCCCTGTGAAAGGGTCGTTCGACCCCCAAAGGGGTCCCGACCCAGAGGTTGGGAACCACTGCCCTAAGGGGACCCAGGGACCTCCAAACATGGTGGAAATATCCTTCACATCCCTAAAGTGCATTTTGGTGCATTCTGGAGCCAAACCAAATTTGTCCTCCAGGGGGCCACAAAAATGGTCCCCACAGGTTGCACTTCGGCTACCCTTGGTCTATTGGATATGGACTGGCATTTTATACCATAATATACTCGACTATAAGTCAACGTCACATACGAGTCCAGGGCAGGTTTTGGGGCCAAAATTATGGATTTTGCCATGACCCATGGATAAGTTGAGGGTAAAACTTGGAGGCTCCTTCAGTGTGTGTATACGTGTGTCCCCAGCAAGAGAGACTGTTGAAACAGCAATCAGTCAGCTATGATGCTTTATGCTTCGGTGTTTTACCTTTCAGCGAGGGAGATAGTGGATAGAGACTCTTAAACAAGCATTGATCAATCACCCAGGACTCTTCCTGCTTGGCTCAACAGAGAAAGTGGTCTCCCAGTCGCATGGGAAAATCTGAAAGTGCTGCTATCACATTATCATACTGACCTGTAAATAAGTCAACCTGGAATTTTGGGGTCAATTTTTGGGCATGATTTTTTGACTTATACACAAATATATGCAATAATAACAGCTTTATTTACAAATATATTATTTTGAGCACAAGTACAACAACAGTAGGATTAGCCAAGAGATGTTCTCTCTACCATCACCAAATATTTCCACAAGGGCTACTCAGGCCCATACACATGTTTTCTGCACTCCGGGCACAATTCTGACTTCAGCCTTCATTTCTATTTCTGCCCCAGCTGCATGCCTGCAGTTTCTTCCTTTGGTTTCCTGCTTAGATGGAGGTCCTGCATTCATAGAGTGGGGGGAGGGCATCACTTTGAAATATGAACAGCTTTTTATGGCCAATAATTAGCCCATCAAGAGCCATTTAAGAGCTAGCTGGTCTAACACAATGGAGTTTTAGGTAGCTGGTTGTGCAACAATGGTTGCTGCCTAGTAGCTCAGCCAGTTTGGTTTCCCACTGACAGTGAACCTCTGACAATTAGAACCACTAGGCCATCAAGCAGGGATTGTTGCTTCCGTGTACCTTTAAGTCATTTCTGACTTATGGTGACCCTAAGGCAAACTTGGAGCCAGTGTGACATAGTGGTTTGAGTTTTGTACTACGACTCTGGAGACCAGGGTCCATTTCCCAGTTCGGCCACAAAACCCACTAAGTGACCTTGAGCAAGTCACATGCACTCAGCCTCAAGGGAAGGCAATGGCAAACCTCCTTTGAACAAATCTTGCCAAGAAAACCCTATAATAGGTTTGCCTTAGGGTCACCGTAAGTTGGAAACAACTTGAAGGCACACAACAACAATAAGGCAAACCTATCATGGAGTCGTCTCAGCAAGAATTGTTCAGAGAGGGTTTGTCATTGCCTTCCCCTGAGATAGAGAGTGTGGCCCATCCAGTGTTATCCGGTGGGTTTCCATGGATGCAGGGACAGCACTACGGAGTGCTGAGGTACAGACTGTATGAGATGACACCTCAGAGGGGGATGTCATCCGATATGATGGTGGGAAGTGGCTGCCCTTCCAGGTCTGGTGGCTCTGCTGGCCAAGCAGGAAAATGAATCCCCTTTCTTTTTCATCTGACCAGCGACTCTGCCAAACCCAGAAAGGCTTCAGGATGGCAGCAGTAGCCTAATGCCACCAGGACCACTGGTTGGAAAGGGCTACCTTCCAGGTCTGCTGGCCAGGTGGAAAAGTAAGTCTCCTCTCTTTTCTGCCCAGCCAGCAGCAATGTCAGACCCGGAAAAGACTGCTGAGAGAGGAGAGGGTATTAAAAAATTATCTGCACCAAGTGTGACATATACTAGGGCCTCATTCTCACTTATAAATTGGTGTGCGATTCAAATCAATCTACTGATTTGACATCAGAGCGTGGTTCCGACTATATTTGCCCCAATCGCATTTTCTGGCATTTTCTGGCATCAAAATAACTCACTTGTCAGGGACGTAGCTAGGATTTTAGGAAGGGGGGGGGGTCCGAACTAAGTGCCACCATTATAATGAGGCTTGAGTGCGGCGGCGCAGCAGCACACACCATTCATTTTTCTCTAATGGAAGGGGGGGTCCGGACCCCCAGATCCCCCCCTTGGCTACATCCCTGCACTTGGGGTTCACATTTACAAATGAATCGATTCAAAATAATTCAGGTCCAGCCGGCTGAAGGGCAAATTTGAATTGGTTCCAATCTCCACTTTGTGGTCCACACTTGCGTTGAGTTGATTTGGTGAAAAAGAAGCAGGAAAAATCAGCATCAAAAAGACACGGGTTAAATGGGTCTGGTGCATGGCCTCTCTCAATGAATCGCTTCAGCTAATCGATTTAAGTGGGAACCAGGGTCGTTTGAACCTATTCAAACTGACTTGCAATTGGTTTAAAAGGTAGTGGGAATGAGGCCTAGGTGTAACTGCATGGATGAGTAGGGATTTGAACCCTTATCTTCCAGAGTCTTCGTCCAATACTCAAACCACTATAGTCAAAGAGAGATGCACAACCTTTTTGGCCCCACAGGATGGCATATGTGGTGTTGGATGAAGGGTTGTTCACACTGGGAAATTATTCTCTACCACCAATACTGCTCCCTCAGATCCTCAGATGAACCACTCTTCCTGACAGCTAGCAAGAAATTTGGTGGGGAAATTGGTGGGAGTGAAGATTCAGCAGTAGGAGATCAGGGCATTTGAGAGAGGGCACACTTGAGGCCTTAGCCCAGAACTGTCCTGTCACAGCAGGGATCATTGAAATTTAAACTAATTTCGCATCTTCAACATAAAAAAGAAATAAAAAAAGAAACAACAGCACCTAACACAGTGTTTCACTCTTCCGCTCACAATTTTTTCTTGTTCAAAAGCCAACTCCCACTGCCCCCCCCCCCAAACACACACACAGAGTGCTGTCTTTAGTCCACAGAAAAGCTGTATTCTTCTGCCATGAAAATATCAGTTTTAATCAGAAAAAAGGTATGGGCACAGGGGCAACTTTTCTGATTTAGCAAATGGTCATCAGCTGTACACTCAAAGGAAACAACCAAAGGAACAGAGCTTAGCCAACTTCCAAAATAATAGATAAAGACACAAAAAAAATAGATAAATTGTCTATTTATATACTTTTTTCTATTTACATTTCCTTATTAATAAATAAAGTTCTCCTCTAGTCACCGATGACAAATACAATCCTTCTACTAATTCTTGGTTAATTGTTTGCATGTTTACATGCAAATATAAACATATTTAAGTTGACTTTAATAAGATACTAAATATCATATTGCTGGTAGTTAATTAGACAATCAATACCATGCCTTTCCTCATTGACTGCACTTTATTTAGTGATTTGCCTCTGAATGTCAGTAGCAAACTGTAATGTCAGTTTGTAGGAGGGGTCCGGGTATTGTGGAGAGCACTAGAGAATTAGAAAGAGGGGGGAAGTTGGACCCACATATGGCCCAGCGTTGCCCATTCTTGCAATAGAAGGTCCAAAGTTGTTGTTACTATCAAAATCCATCCTTCCATTGCTGATGACAAACCACAGCTTTTCCCTCTGCTGCTAGTTTCAGTTCTGTTTGTTAGTTTGTTTTAAGTATGGGAATCCAGGTTGAGCTTCTCCATGTAATGTGTATTCTGGCACTCTCTCAAAACACCTGAGTCCAACCGAATGAATGTCACACAGCTCACTGCTAAATGCTTGAGGGGGGGAGGCGCATATCAACTTTATGATGATAACCACACTGCATCTGGTGAAGGCAGAAGTAACCTGATTTAGAAGAAACCCTCTCAAAGGGTTGTTACAAATAATTACATGAAACCATCAACAGAAATCACTCCCACAGTGATGTCCCTTGAAACTGAAAACATTATTTATTTATTTTGGGCAACATCTCCCAGAATCTGTCAACCAGGAGGTCTACTCTCAGGATCTTCTATTGATTATTATGGTTGTGGAATGCCAAAAGCTGTGGTCCAAAATTCTGCATGTAGTTATCCTTAAATTGTTTTTAAAATATATTTCAGAACACAACATGCAATTTTTTAAAATGCCACAAACAAAAGAAGTGAGTTTGCTGGTCAATGACCGAATAAACTTTTACTACTAAAGAAGTGAGTGTTTCTGAATGTTTTCCGAGTCCTTTAAGCGATTTAAGAAACCACCACGCAGGCGAGTTATTATCACAAGCTACTATCACCACCATCACTCACCAGCCCTTTCTCTGTAATACAAGAAGAGCATCATATCAACACAAGAGTTTCCTACACATTGTTGTGCGCAATATTCAGGCCTGAATCCTCCAACAGAGAATACATCCTCTCTGCTCCCAGCTATGGGAATGCCTCAGCAACCCTGCTCTAATATTCTCTTTAGGGGAAGTGATCCATGAGCATCCTGCACAGAGGCAAAGAGGACAAAAGGCCTAGGTTAGCAGAGTAAACGGTCATGAAACACTGTGAAGTCACTTTTAATTTGGATGGTGTTTATGGTGAACATTAAGCAGCATATCTTTCATACCTTTGCTACTTGACAAAAGCTTCAGGAAAGCAGTTTAAGAAAAGAAAGAAAAATGGCATTTACTTTATGCATCACGTGTCCCTTATAGTCTGGATTACCAATCCTTTCATAATGAAAAAGTTATTTTTTTAACTGACACAGTAATAGTTACTGCCTGTGGATTCTGGAAGTTGTAGTTCAAATAAAGTACCTTCCAAGCTCTATAAACAGTAATGGACACCCCACAGATAAACTGTTATGATTAAATGCTACTCTGTTCAGGTGTCTGTGTCAAGTCTGAGTGTATTAGACAGCAGCCCCAGCCTTCATTCACTTAATTAATTAATTAAAATAATTAAGGAGACTAACTGCTCCAAGGTTATCTTACAAAGCAGTCATTAAATTGCTATGTGAGTTATGTAATTTTATTTATTTATTTAATTAAAATAATTAAATAATTAAACTATTAATTATTTACTTGATCACAAAGCACTGAAATGACTGTTTTGTAAGATAACCTTGGAGCAGTGCATCTCTTTGAAGATTTTGAGCAGATGGCCTATTATATATAATTTTTATCCAGAGAATATGAAAGCTATGTTCATCTCCCAAAGGTCTTGAGGTCTGATGTCTCAAGAAGGATCAAGGAGCTTTCTTCCCAGTCCCCTGGTATATTAATGGGGACCTGTGCTCCAACCCACATTATTACTACAGCTCTCTGACCTGTCACAAGCCCAGGAGGCATGATAAAATAATGGAAACATCTGTCCCCTTTCTTACAAGAACTCCAACTTCAGTACTGCTCCTAGATTTCAAACCTCAAAATGGGTTCAAAAGGAACTATATGCCTTGTATGATTATAGAATTAACTTAAAGTCAGGATATAAAGGTTCTTCTACAACAGAGGTGGGCAACAGATGTCCATATCTTGCTGAACTACATCTCCCTTTATTTCTCCCTTTAGGATTGCCAGGAGGAAAACTGGAGAGGGCTTCTGTGCTTTTAACTGCAGTGTAGAAGAAGGAATTTTAGTAGATGTTGCTTGTTACCTGGTTGGGTGACAAGGAACATCTACTGAAATTCTGTAAAGGTACAAGAATTGTCTCCAGTTTTCCCTCTGTTTCCCATTGCCTATGCAGAATAATGGGAGTTGCAATCCCACAACATGTGGAAGGCTACCAGTTGTTTTCTTTTGCTCCATATACTGTAATTAATTGCACAGAACACTCAAAATCTCCTCTTTGCATTGTACCTTTTGGTAATAAGGACAGAATGTCTTTCTACATTTCCTCCATACTCCAATAGCATCTTAAATATATCTGTCATATATTTATCTATTTATTTAATATCCCACCTTTCTGCCCACATGGGCCCAAGGAAGCTTATAGCACAAATTAAAACAAAATGCAACTAAAAAGTTGGTGTTTTTTTAAAAAAAGAGCAGCTTAATATTACATTTTTAAATATGATAGGAAATAAAAATAACCACCACTCTTTCCCATATGGCCCCTTCCCCACCCAGCTATCAATACAACAGAAAAGGACAAGAAAAGAATGGTGTAAAATTGGTTCTTGCTTTCATATGACACGATAAAAGTTGTTAATAAAAAGGGGTTTTAAAAATTAAGTAAACGTGCCTATTACAATACGACTAATGTAGAAAAGCAATAAAAGGTATGATAAGAACAACAAAAGCACAGGACATACATGCTATTAAAAGCCCCTTCTGCAGAACGAGTAAATCACAAAATGCTTGTTGAAATAAGAAGAACTTTGCCAATGAAAAGATTACAGGCAGTGGCATCAGTAGGGGATCCGGGGAGTGCAGACCACACCAGGTGACATCCAGAGGGAGATGTCACTGGTAGGTACACCCAAGTACACCTGGAGAGACTAGCATGGTGCACCCAGAGGAACCGGCACAGCTATTGGGCAAGTGAGAACGGGTGTTTTCCCACTCATCCAGTAGCCCCACAGGACCCTAAATGGGCCCTCTGGAGGCTGCAGTGCTGCCCCATTCAGCGGCAGTGGCTTCTGGGAGGACTCTGAAGGCCTTGGGGGGGGGGCTGCTTCAGTCTGGTGGGTGGGCAGTGGAGGGCAGAACAAGGCAGTTTGGGGCGACAGACCAGGTGATACCAACCTCTGGGACACCACTGACTACAGCAAAGGGATCAATCTCACTTGTGATGGCAGAGAATTTCACAGTCTTAAAAGATTTTCTGTCAGTGGTGGGACTGAATCTATACTTGTTATGTATTAAAATATGTGGTTGAACTTTTGTCAGAGTATTCTTGGTTTGATATCACCTATCTGTAGTTATATGGAAAAGTCATTTCCAGCTTATGGCAACCCTAAGGCAAACCTACCATGGGGTTTTCTTGGTAAGATTTGTTCAGAGAGGTTTGACATTGCCTTCCTTTGGGGCTTGTGGGAGTGTGATGGTTCACTATGTTATTTATCTCTTTCCCATCATCTTATCTTTAAGGAGCTGTATGTATTGACCAAAAGTCCTGTTTCTCTCCCAGCCTGGTGCTGTCCTGTTTTGATGACACAGGCCAACAACCCCAGGCTGGGAACAGGTGGACCGAATGCTATTTTGGTGAATCTACCCCAACCCTACCCCAACTGTCCCTTAGGCTTATTTTTTTTTAATTGCAGTTTATGGTGGAGTTTCCCAGTGTATCCTGTTACCTGCTGCTGGTGGTGCCATTCTCTATGAGGCCACAGTCACAGCCTGTCATGTTGGAAGGAAATGCCTGGTGAAGTCAGGTGTTTCATTTCCACCCTTGTGGGTTGCAGTGGGGGCCTTCACAGAGAATAGCAGTGGTAGCAATGTATAAGGCAACAGCGGCTCCATGGCTTTCATAGAGTCATAGAGTTGGAAGAGACCGCAAGGGCCATCTAGTCCAACCCCCTGCCATGCAGGAAATCCAGATCAAAACATCCCCGAAGGATGGCCATCCAGCCTCCGTTTGAAGACCTCCAAGGAAGGAGACTCCACTACACTCCTAGGAAGTGTGTTCCACTGTCGAACAGCCCTTACTGTCAGGAAGTTCCTCCTAATGTTGAGGTGGAATCTCTTTTCCTGCAGCTTGCATTCATTGCTCCGGGTCCTAGTCTCTGGAGCAGCAGAAAACAAGCTTGCTCCCTCCTCAATATGACATCCCTTCAAGTATTTAAATAGGGCTATCATATCACCTCTTAACCTTCTCTTCTCCAGGCTAAACATCCCCAGCTCCCTGAGTCGTTCCTCATAGGGCAAGGTTTCCAGACCTTTCACCATTTTAGTCGCCCTCCTTTGGACACGCTCCAGTTTCTCAATGTCCTTTTTGAATTGTGACGCCCATAACTGGACACAATATTCCAGGTGGGGCCTGACCAGAGCAGAATATAGTGGCACTATTACTTCCCTTGATCTAGACACTATACTTCTATTGATGCAGCCTAAAATCGCATTGGCCTTGTTAGCTGCCGCATCGCACTGTTGACTCATGTTCAACTTGTGGTCTACTTGGACTCCTAGATCCCTTTCACATGTTGTCTCCTTAAGCCAGGTGTCCCCCATCCTATATCTGTGCATTTCATTTTTTTGCCCTAAGTGCAGTACTTTACATTTCTCCCTGTTGAAGTTCATTTTGTTAGCTGTGGCCCAACTTTTTAGTTTATTCAGGTCATCTTGAATGTTGATCCTGTCCTCTGGAGTGTTAGCTACTCCTAATTTGGTGTCATCTGCAAATTTGATAAGAATGCTTCCAATTCTGTCATCCAAGTCGTTGATAAAGATGTTGAATAGCACTGGGCCCAGGACAGAGCCTTGTGGGACTCCACTGGTCACTTCTCTCCAGGATGAAAAGGTGCCATTGTTGAGCACCCTTTGGGTTTGTCCGGTCAACCAATTACAAATCCACTTAACAGTTGCCTTGTCTAGCCCACATTTTACAAGCTTGTTTGCAAGAATGTCATGGGGAACCTTGTCAAAGGCCTTACTGAAATCAAGATATACTATATCCACAGCATTCCCTTCATCTACCAAGCTGGTAATTTTATCAAAGAAAGAGATTAGATTTGTCTGGCATGACTTGTTTCTCTGAAACCCATGTTGACTTTGTGCACCATTGAGTAGGCATTAGCTTGTCTCTTTGTTCCCAGCAACACATATATCCACACATTCTAAAACATGTCGCTTCCTAAATTATACCTTATACCCTATATATTATATTCTATAGGTTACATCCTCTACTCTCTCTCTATGTTTCCAGGCCTCAAAGTTGGTAACCAAAATAATCCTGGTCTATAACAATATAACATTCCTGGTCTTCATTCTGTTATGAAGTACTGGCTTGGTGTGATGGAAACAAAGCATACTTTTAAGTATGTTTGCAAGAATGCTGGCAAAAGAGGAAAAGGAGAAGTTTTTGAACTTTGGGAAACCCCCAGCTGCCTGGCTGATACTGCTGTGGCTGCTATGTTCTGCTACAATCTTTTGATTCAATTCTCCTAACTGAACAGAAGCATCCTCACTTTCATGCTGCTCTATTCTGAGCATCTTATGTCTTTTTTTTTTTTGCCACTCAAAATGCTAAAAATAACCTGTAATGTGACTTTTATTTTCAGCTTGCATGAGAAAAAGAATGGATATGTCTAAAATAATATTATCTTTGCTCAGTTCTGTACCTAGATTGGAGCAAACAATAATCACATTTTTATTATTTTGGCTCCGTCAAATAAAAATAAAAATATGAATTAAGAGCTCATAAGGTATCTTTTTGAGATTATTATAAATCCTGGAGAGACAATAAAATTAATGGTTGTGCAATCCTTTTTTTAAAATATATATATAATTAATATTCCTTTATTTTTTTTCTTTATGCACTTGAAAGCTAACAAACATAAAGGCTCAGTGGGAGGTACCTGATACTGGGTATGTGTGTAAGTACATGTTGCTAACCAAAGTTGCTTAACAGAGTGCCCCTCAACCAGGGATGTAGCTGTGGGTTGTGGGAGAGAGAGAGCATTATTCCTCAATAAGAATTCTCTGCTGCCCCCATCTAATTTTCTTTCAATTCCTAAACTTTTACAGTCTGGCCTGGGGAAAAACAAATGGATCAAATCTGCCCTAGAATGAAAGGTGGTATAGCTATCAGTTACAGTATATTGGC
The DNA here is from genome assembly GCF_019175285.1 of Sceloporus undulatus. Taxonomy (NCBI): domain Eukaryota; kingdom Metazoa; phylum Chordata; class Lepidosauria; order Squamata; family Phrynosomatidae; genus Sceloporus; species Sceloporus undulatus. The sequence continues at coordinate 192,936,400 of NC_056522.1, read as the reverse complement.
ATGGAGTAAAACACACTAGTGTTCTCCTTATACAAAAATAACCCATGCGGATGGACTCCAGTATAGACTGGGCCTTCCACATAACAAACCCATCACTTTTAATTCCTTCTCTTCCTAGATCCACAGAATAAGCAGACTAAAAACAGGACAGGGCCCCCATACTTTTAATGGCTGTGTGGAAAAGAGAATTTCAGCAGGTGTTGCATGTTACACAACCAGATAACAAGCAACATGTTCTTTTACAACAACATTAATGATATATAGAGGCCCTTAATTCTATCAACCTTATATTTTTTCTCCCACCCCAACATTTTAACTGTGGATCAGTTAAATATTTTACCAAATAGCCCAGGCCAGAGAAATTTTGACTTTCCAAATGTTTTAGATTTTACCCCCCAGAAGCTTCAGCCAGATGGAATATGGGAGCTCAAATCCAAAACTTCTAGAGGGCAAAAATTAAAATGTTCTTTGTAGGTGAGAGAGAAAAGGATCTCATTGGCATCATTAGAGTCGGTGTCACCCAGTCGGGGTGCCCAGAATGGCTGCTGTGTGAGCAAGAAAAGAGAGGTGACATCCTTTCTCACTCGCCCAGTAGCTGTGCCTGTCCCACTGGGTGTACACCCCCACTCTGGGGTGTCACCCAGTACATTGCATACCCCCTGCACCCCCTAGTGACACACTTGTTCCTTCAAGTGCCCTATGACTGCATGGGGGGGGGAGATGAAGGGAATGCACACAGTATGGCAAGTATGGCCCTTGGACCACACGCAATCCCCAATACCTTTTTTTTTTTTTTTTGGTGGCCTCCAGGGATAAATTTTGTTTTAAATTTGTACACAATGACTCCAGAAGAAACCTTTGTAAAAACAGAAAATGAACAAGAAGTGACTCTTGTGTCACTACCTGTTGCAAAAAGGCCTCTCCTAGATGGAAAATGTTGCAGTCATCCCGCCCTGGCTGTAAGCATAGTGAACTGAAAACACCGAAACTACATTGTCATTATCTTTGATGTCTAAAATGCTCAAATCAACCTGTTTTCTAGAGAACAGCACAGTCACGCCTGGCTGCAAAAAGGTACGTCTATAGCAAGAAATACATTAATTAGGGTTCCTATTTCATGCAATGGTTCATTCAGTCACCCTAGGAAGGCATTCAATAAAAATGACTATTTGAGCAGAGTATTGATTTCAGTTAATAACACTTTGTCTAATTCCTGGAATCCTGAAAAGACAGGGCAGTTGACCCAGCCAAGGAACAATAAATATTTGGGAAATAAACCTTCAATAAAATTGTGGTACAACCAGTTTGGGCAGGGAAATTTCAGAGTATTTTCAGATGAGAGGCTTAAGTCTAGTTTGTCCTTAAACTGGTCCTTCCTGATCTTGTTGAGCTGCATCTCTAGAGATCTCTTCCCATTTACAGTGGACTCTCCCCATCTACTGGGGTTTGATACCAGCCTCCCCCCACGTGGTTGGAAAAAATGCAGACAGTTGCGTCCCATATTATTCAATGGGAGATATGTGCATGTCGGCATCAGCCACCCATATAGGGCATGGCAATCTATTAATGGTCCATGCATTGCTAACCTGCCAGTTCAGCAGGTCTACTGTAATATGTTGGTTAGAACTCATGGGAGCTGCAGTCTAACACCTTCAAGAGGGTCACAAGTATCCCCTCCCCACTGTATAAGAACTAATAATAAACTTTTTTTTACTGTAGCCTATTCTACATTAGCAACATGTGGCCCAAAGAACACGAAGACCAAAATCAGAGGTGAGAATTCTGTAACCTTTCAGATGTTGAACTGCGACTCCCAGCATTCCCTACTGTTGGTTGGATCGGCTAGGACTGCTTGGAGCTGCAGTTCAACAACACTGCAAAATTTAATTAAAATGAAAGCACAGATTTTCACTAAGCAACTCAATTGTTCTGTGATACACAGAATGCTTTGGCTGCAAAAATAGCCTGGTCATATAAATTGGTTTGAATGTAAACAGGGATGAGGGAAGAAAAAGGAAAAATTTCTTTCCCCAAATATCTCTATATCAATATCCAGAAAATTTACTAGTGGCATCTGAATAACATTATCCTATAGCTTGTTATATGGCCTAACAGTGGAGTCACTAGGGTTGGTGTTACCTGGTGCAGTAACTCATGGTGTCACCCCCCCCCAACTGACCTCATCCTCCCATTTCACACCACTTTAGATAAAGAAAATGGCAATAGTTGTAACATAAACAACTCACAAAATAAAAACTATACCTTCAAATTATAATATCATATACACAACCTAAATGTATTTGCATACCCATAGTGATGATTTGGTTAAAATGTGATGTTTTTAGTGAAAAGTTTAAAAGAATAAAAATTATTTTAATAATAATAATAATAATAATAATAATAATTTGTATCCTTCCTCTCCCATTTGAGGATTGAGGCAGGTAACAGCAAGGAAAATTTCAAATACAAAGGTCATAGACTTTTTTTAATTTTACTTTTTTAATTTTGATTTTTGAAATTTTGATTTTAAAAAATTCTGGGGGTCCTCCTTTCTCCGCTCATTGAGCTACATCCCACTCCCACCATTTCTTAAAGCATTTTAAAGGGAAGATGAATGCCATAGCCCATTTCTGCCAAAAGGATGGTGTTTGAGGAGCAGTGGTATCACTCCCTTTAAGGTGTCACCTGGTGTGGTCCACACCCCTCTAGGGACACCGCTGTGGCCTAAATACCTTAAAGGCAACAGATTCCATCTGATCTGATGAATAGGAAAATAAACCTCATAGGAATTTCATCAATGATAGAAAGATAACTTGTGGGGAGAGGACTAGATTTGGACGTGAGATGAAAGGCAATCAAGGGACGTGGAAATGAAATCCTCTCTGAAAATATCGGCTGATAGGTGAGGATGCAGGTTAGACAAGATGAAGAAGGCAAGGCAAGCCGTCTTCCTATCCACCTGTCTTACATAGCAGCAATTCTGCCCCCTGTAGGCATGTGGTTCTTAGTGCACCTAAATATCCTGATCTCTTGGTTTTCACAGGTATTGAAAACATGTCATTGGGTGAGCTCAGCCTTTATGATCTGGTAATCCTCCCATGTGCCCTTCATGCTCTTTGTGATGTCAGCTTACTGCCATTTAAGACACTGAGCTTGGCAGGGGATCTGACCTCAGACTGGGGATACACTTTTAATCAATGCAGCAAGCCTAACTAAAATGAGAAAAAGTGACAAACATATCTTCTTTCTCTTAAGTAGCCATAGTAAAGGTCTGTTACACACACACACACACACACACACACACACTTGTTCCATTCCCTTTCTTATATCACCAAATGCTTTGATCAAAATCTGTTACCATCTGGCTGAATCACATTATAAAAATAACAACAGCTCCTGCAACTTTAATGAGTTACATTACTGTTGGCAGTGTCTCCTTCAAATGAATGGTGGGTTCTCAAATGAATGCGAAAAAGAAGTGGAAATCAATCCACTCTTTCTACTGAAAGCCGAATGAAGAACCTTGTTTGATCTGTCAGTGTTTATTGCAAAATTAATAGGGTGCCTTTTAAAAATGAGAGTCCTGTGCCAAAATATTGTCACTGAATCCCCAACTCAGGTTTTGAAAGCACCTGCAGAATTTTTCCTTTGACCTAGATAAAAGTTATTTTTTTAAAAAATGCTCTTTTGGATTAAATACTGCTGTCACTTTGAGTTGCTTTCAGGCATCCAGACTGCAGCTTCCCTCATGACTTAAAATGTATGTGGGAAAGTAAAGAAAAAGGGAAGCTGTGGCGAATAGAGATGGACAAAGTTCCCATACCAAATCAATGTTTGTACATTTTAGTATACACCTAAACATTATTCCCACTGTTAGTCCTAACTAAAATTGACCCATTGAATCAATAGAGTTTGCCCAATGTAGAATTAGCTGGGACTAACAGATTTAGGTTGCACTGTACACAGAAGTGTATAATGTATATTTGAGTCAAGTGCAATTGGTTGTTTTGTCACTGTCAGCTGACTGCACAAACAATTGCAAACTGAATTATAGAAAAGTACGATAACAAAAAAATCCAAAAAACAGCAATATCTTTATTGAGTCAACCAAATTGCTCAAAATACATGATGCAAGCTGTTAAAGCTCCACTGGAGTCTTCATCACGTAATTCTGTTAAAAATTAAACAGGAGAAAGGAGAAAGGAGAAAAATGACAGTGTTGGAATCACAAGCCGACATTCTGTCAAGATGTTGTGACAGTTGTTCTCAGTGATATGGTACAGAGGGATATCCATGTAGGCAGAAACCATTCTCCCTTTTTGGCAATGTGGGCTCTGGGAGATAAAGTGTAACAAAGTCCAGGAAATAAAATGTAAACACCATTAGTAACACAAAAAGAAAGCTCCTTTGAGATTCAGGTTATCTTTGTCCTGTGCATCTGAGGAAGCACACCAAGTCTATAAAAGCTCACATTATGAATTCTTTTGCACAGTTAGTCTGCAAAATTCCTTTGCATAAAGCTAGACTTGGATATGTTTTCTTTAATTACAGTTTTAACAGTGTGATCCCATGCATATTTGGTTTTTCGGAAGCAGTTCTACAGTGCTTAGGTTATTCTCATTTTTATGTTTACTACCATGCAAATATGGAGACCCAACATCAGCTTGAAATCTTGCTGGCCAGAGCCTGGAGATCATTGCCAACAGTACTGAGGCCCATTGCCACCTCCTTCAGGACAACAGATTCAGCTCTTTGAAATAAAATTCCTTGCAGCATACATTAAATACAACACCCTTCCATTTTATTTTTGTAGCTTCTTACTGCCTTTTGAATAAACAGCAGAAGCTAAAACAAGATACAGTTTTTTAAAACCCCAGTAATAAAACACACTTTGAAAAACGATTGAATATGTTATCAATATTAAAACACGACTAATTTAAAACAATATAAAAACATTTAAAAACATGGCTTTAAGACATCCATACCCTCTAGATTTCAAATATTATTCTCTTTCTTCCTTTCCTTGTCACAAAACTTCACTGCCTTTCATGACATCCAGGAACCATGCTCAAACCAAGCTGTTTCAATCCAGACAATTTAATTAATTGGAATATAGCAGATTGGTTATCGGATTATGGAAAGCCTGAGCCAAACTGGGATGCCAAGGGGGTGTCCAGTATATCTTAAGGGGAATTTAGTACCAAAGCTGGGTACTGCAGTACCAAAGAAGTATGTTTGGCTTGGGTTAAAAGTCTTGCAATCTCCCAAACCAACATAGTTATGCTGGCTAGAGGATTCTGGGATTTACAGCCCAAACAGTACTTTTTGCAAGCTTTGCAGCATTTATCTTCTGTAGGAAATTACAGTACAGTACTAAAGGCTTTGTCTCACACATCCCTAACTATGCTGATCTCTTCTAGATATTTTTGTCTGCAATTTCAAGGTGAAGTCCAAAGCATCAGGTTGGAAAAGACTGCCTCAAAATACTAGAACTAGAATAAACTTTGCCTGCCCGACCTAGAAGCTATCCAACCTGGTATAAAGTTTCTCTCTTCAACCCTCACATACACAGTCCCCATATTTCTTTACCTTCCATTACTTCATAGAGGAAAACGGGGATTGGTGTAGCCAGACGACAACAGAGTGTGGTAAGGATGTCAAAAGAACACACAAACTAGGAGAGGCTGCAGCAGTTTGCTTTTGCCTGAGCCTACTGGGAAGGGCAAGAATCCACTCCGTTTTATCCACTGAGTTAACTGAATGTAGGGTGCCTTTGCACTTTGAACTCAGTTTGCTGCAACTGAAGTAAACTGAGAACAAAAGAGAAAAATGACAGGAGGAGAGAGAAACTGGGGCATTTTTAAAAGCAGCTAAAAGAGTAGCAAGCAGTCGGCAAAAAGGCTGACTGCTCCCCTAAATTGGGACAGTTGGAATGTATGCATTTCTAGCTGACCTTTTAATATCTGCAACAAGATCTGCCGAATGTTCACTTAGGCTGAATCTGCACGGCAGAAATAATCCAATTGGACACCACTTTTAACTGCCCTGACTCAATAGTATGGAATTTGGGGAACTGGAGTTTGTTGTGGCACCAGAGATCTCTGACAGAGAAGGCTAAATGCCTCACAAAATTACACTTCCTAGAATTCCATAGCACTGAGCCATGGCAGTTAAAGTGGTGTCAAACTGGATTATTTCTGCAGTGCAGATGAAATCTATGAAATCTTATGCTACAGCCTTTAGCTCAATTAATCTCAAATTACTCTTATTTATTTATTTATTTATTTATGGCATTTATACCCCGCCCTTCAGCCCTAAAGGCTACTCTTATTATGGCACCAAAGCTCTCTGATAGCCGCTTAGACATAATAGCTCATTAGACATAAATTCCATTTAATTTAGTGGAATTTAAGTCTAAATAAATGTGCTATTACAATTATAAACAGAGATACATCAAGACTGCTACTCCACAATAAAATAACAAAAGAAACTGATTAGAAATGAGCTCCTTTTGCAAAGGCCAGAGACTATATGTAATCTCTGTATTCTTACATTTCGTTAGCAATAAGCAGTCACACCTTCCTTGGATTAACTGTATAATTCTGTGGAAAATCTCCTGCAGTTTTTAAAAGGGAAAATGCTCTGAAATCAACTATTATACCTCATCAGTTTGAGGATACCTTGAGGATATAGCCTTCATTCCTTTTGCCTCATCTTTCTCTTACAAGTAACAAAACAGCAGGAAAAGATCCAGCTTATATCGAATAATTTGTGGAAGCTTTGTGAAAATTATACTGGATAGACTAGTGAAAATGTGTATAATTTGTGGAATAAATTGTAGGTTGTTTTTTTCCAGATCTTGCTTAAAGGAAAAAATAGCTCATAGCACACTGAGGCTTGGTCTTGTAACATCATTATCGTATATCTAAATTCTCTCCATGAAGCCTACTTTTTCCTATTTTCTTTTAGATGTATAGTAAAGCTTGCTATATAATCTAAATGCCGCTCTCAGGCCCCTTTCACACTGGCACTTTTGCCTTAGGTAGATCTCGGCAGATTTGGTAAGTCAATATCGAATCTGTCTGGAATGGATGTTCCCACTGTCCTTTACCCTGATCAAACCTCCCGGGTGCAATTTGCTCTGCTTGATGTTCGCATTTCAAAAGTAGCGATAAAATATGGAGCCTTCTTTTTGTTCGTTGCTGTTAGTCAAATGATTTGCATATTTACTTCTGTTGTCGTCAGTGGTGATGTATCTGGTATCTGCTGCAGCCATTCATCAATGGCATGGGTGCTTCCCCCCCCCCCTTTTAAAATCTAGCAGCAACTGGCGTCAGTGGGAACAACCCACTTATAAACAGGTTTCCAGGCTGATGTATAATGTAGTGAGAATGGCCCCCTAGATGCCTTTATATAGTCTTATCTTACTTTGCTTCTTCTATATTTCAGGAACACGGGACAATTTTAAAATGTTTTATTGCGTATATTGTCCAAAGCACTTGTTAGGTGCAGGATGTGAGTTTTAATAAATAAATAAGTAAAAATGATAATTAAATACATTTGCACAGTGATAATCATGGATTCAGGCCTGCACTTCAGCGAATGCACAACAACTCTTCGTTTCTGTTTCTACGAACCGGTCTTCTGTTATGGTATCAATTTGTGTTTTAAGAAAATAGCATTTTTGAGTTTGAAACATTTCTTTACAAACATTCGTGTTATCTGCTCCCCATTGTAATCTTAAATGATGATACACATCACCATATGCATAACCTATTAAAAGCTGCTTCTCCTTCCAATTCTCCTAACTCTCTCCTGCCATCTAGAGAACAGATGCAAAGTTACAAATCTCCAGTTTCAAGGCATTTTAAAGTAAAAGTTGTGTGTCCAAATGGACACCTAGTCCTAACTCAGTGGAAACAAATGGACATATAAATGTAATCCATGAACTGCTCTGTTTCAATGCCTTCTGCAAGTTACTGCACATTAAAAAATAAAACAGTCCTCAAATATATATCTGTTTCAATCCTAGATCTGTAGTGTCCACATTTGCTGGGGTTAGGGGCACAAGACCCTAATTAATGTGGGAAAATGGCAAATAACAAAAGCACTATGTTTTTATCTGAGAGGACATATCTGTAGGAATCTCTAGGTCCTCCAGTGCAACCCTGTGGTCAACATCTGCCAGACATTGACCAAAGAATGGCACTGGAGGAGCTACAAATGCCTAGTAGAGTATTCTCTCTAGGAATCTCTAGGTACTTCAGTGTGACTTTTGGTTAAAGTTGACCATAGAATTGCACTGGAGGACCTAGATATTCCTAGAGAGAACATATTAATAAAATCAGTGAATAATCCAATCTGCAAAATTCAAAGCCACAAATATGGAGGGATGAGTGTATAGGGATTTTTATTCTTGTTAATCCAAGTATTTCCTGGTGATGGTCAGGTTAATTAAAATGGCTAGGATACTGATGTGTGTAAAATGTACTTCTAACTCTGTATAGACTTCTTATTTTACAATAAACCCAAAAACTTTCAGCACAATCTGAATGTCAGGATTGTATGTAGCAGAGACGCTTCCAGTCATGAATGGGAAAATGGAGATCTAGGGTTTCTCTACACTGGTAGAAAACCCCAGACTCATAGTGGCACTCTACATTCCTAAGGATTTGCAGGCAATGTGGGGCATTTCTAAAAAAAAACTGGAGTAAAAAACAACTGCCTTTTACCCTGCATTCACCAGGAAAATCCGGATCAACAGTGAGGACATGGCCATGTATCCAGAAAAACTATAGGACTATAGGACACTATAGGTCAGGACATATGATAATAGTAGGACCACTTTTTTCTTCTGGGTTACTCCATTCTCACCTCATTGGACTGGAAAAGTGTGCTGTGGCTATGGGATGAATGTGGGATTTCCTACTGGTGTAGACCAGTCCCCAGTAACAATTTTTTAAAAATACGACTCCTCCAACTTCCACAGATCTCTATCTAATGTGCAAGAAATGTTATTTGCTTACAATTGTGCAAATAGCTCAGTTCTGCCCCCAAATGCAATGCTTGACAATATTTTGTGAAGGAGAACACTTTCTTGCTCATGGGAGATGAGCAAGCAAATGGCAGCTAATTTCAACAGTCCTCCACAAGTGATTGTTTCAGACCTTGGCAAGTGCAGTCTCTAGAACCTGACTGTACAGGACCCCTGTGGATATCAAAACCCATGGATGCTCAAGTCCTATTATATACAATGACAATAGTAAAATGGTGTCTCTTATATTGCACTGCCTCTGGTGCCCGACTTACTTCTTCCACATTTGAGCCAAATTTGGAAGTTAGGCTGATTTTATCACATAGACTTTCCCCCTCAAAACGGCTTCCCGTTTCTTCCAGTGTTGAATTTGGGCCTTGTAAGTCGCTTCGGTGGCCATTTTTTCCAAATCGGAAGCCAAGCAGTATATGGTATTGCATTGGCTCAGTAATACAGGTTGAGTCTTCCTTACCCAGAATTCTGAAATCTGAAATATTCCAAAAGCCAAAGCCTTTTTCATGGGTGGCTGAGATAGTGACACTTTTGCTTCCTGACAATTCAATGTACACAATTTTTTTTTCATGCACAAAATTGTTAGAAAATATTGTATATTCAGGCTGTGTGTATAAAGTGAAACATAAATGAATTTTGTGTTTAGGCTTGGGACCCATCTCACAAGATATTTATGTACATATATGTAAAAACAGGTATTCCAAAATCAAAATAAATAAATAAATATCCAAAATCCAAATTCCTTCTGATCCCAAGTATGTTGGATTAAAAATACTCAACCTGTATGTCTGTTCAGACCATTTTGTAGATAACCGATAGAACATTTCAGCTTTTATATAAGATCAGTGAGTCTTAGAATCATACTGCAATGGGGGGTGCATGTTTTAAGCAAGTTTGTCAACTTTTGTTCTTTTATTGATTGGGTCCTGTTAATTTAATGTTGCATAACAGTTAATTAAATGTTATATGACAGTCAGTAAACCAATATAGCTTTTCACAACATCACAATTTAATGGTGAGAAAAACTCTCTAGTTTGAATTTTTTCCTGCCAGGCACAGATGCCTCTATAGTGCTACAATATGCTCTACATATACAAACGGATGAGGTGGCCATGGGAACAGCCAAGAAACAAATGGTATGTGCAATGCCATGAGCAGAAGGGGTTAGATCTCTCTCTGGTGAAAGTCTGAGTTAGTTGGTACAGCAAACTGTTTATCTGGACCTGAGCATGTGAGTCCCATTAGAAGAATTTACTGTTCCTAAACTATTTCAATTTCTGTGTTTTTATTAATGGTAAGAGCTGCCTTGAGCCCCATTTGGGAGCAAGGAAGGATGTAAATATCTCCAGTATCATGTTTAGGTACTAGACACTAGAGCAGAGATGGCGAAGCTTTTAGGGACTGAGTGCCCAAACTAAAAGGTCTTCCAGCATTAGGTGATACCCAGTGCCAGGGTGGGACTTCTGCCCTCTGGGAGCGGGACTTCCAGGGCAGGACTTCTTTCCCCGCTCTCCCAGGCCTGAGGCAACTGGAGGCTGAGAAAGGTTGGGAAAGAGTAGAAACAGGCACACGCCTCTTCCTCCTCCTCCCGTACTGTTCCTGGGCTCCAGTTGCCTCTGAAGAGGCAACTGGAGGTTGGGGAAGGCCCCTCCATGCCATCCTTGGGCTCTAGCTGCCTCCAGGGAGGCAACTGGAGGCCGGGAAGGATTGGGAAAGACAAGGAACAGGCGCACACCTCTTCCTTCTCCTCCCCCTGCACCTTCCCCAGGCTCCAGCTGCCCCCGGAGAGGCAACTGGAGGCTGGGAAGGGTCGGGAAGGAACAGACACGAGCCTCTTCCTCCTCCTCTCCCTGCCATGTGCTGGGGGAAATGGCATTGCGTGCCATCTCTGGCATGCATGCGATAGGTTTGCCATCATGGCACTAGAGTGTTTGGTGGTCTCCCAGCTCCAGGGGTTCCTGGACATAATGGATTTTCTAGATTCATTTCAATCTGGCTTCAGGCCTGGTTACTGAGTGCTCTAGTCGATGGCCTACACTGGAAACTGGACAGGAGGAGAAAGTATTTTATGGTTTTGTTGGACCTCTTTCCAGCTTTTGGTACTATCAATTATGGTATCTTTCTGAGCCTCCTCTTGGATAGAATTTGGGGACACTGTTTTATAGTACCATGTTTCCCTGAAAATAAGACACTGTGTTATATGTATTTTTCCTCAAGAAGACACACTATGGCTCATTTTTGGGGGATGACTTATTTTTATTAAGTACGGTACAACAATCTACATTTATTCAAATATAGTCAAGTTGTCATCTTCTGGAACATTGTCAACTCTCCAAACCCGGAATTCCACCCTGAATTTCTTGTGGCTCCATTTCCTTTAGAGCCATTGGCCACAATCTTTCCGCTCCCTTCCATTCTGCCCTGGGGCCAATCACTATGTCTTATCTTCAAGGTATAGTTTATATTGTGCAGATGTGTAGAAATCCTGCTACAAGTTATTATATGAGTATGTCTTATTTTCGGGGAACCAGGATACAAGATCTCTCTGCATACTGATTCTAAAGACTAGCACGGCTATACCTTTGAATTCTACCACCTGGGATTTGTAGTTTGGCGAGGCACCAAAGCTTTCTGACAGAGGTTAAACACCTCACAAAACTACAAATCCCACAATGCCACAGCATGGAGCCATGGCAGTTAAAGTGGTGTCAAACTGAATAAATTCTGCAGTGTGGATGCAGCCTAAAAAGCATCTTTCTCTCTCTCTCTCGTTCTGCCATCCTCTAATACAAGGCTGCTGAACCCAGATTAAAAGTAAGCCTTTAACAAGCTCAAAACCCTTCAGCCATAAATGTAGAAGGTAAAGGTGTAGTAGTGGTTTGAGTGCTGGATTGTGACTCTGGAGACCAGGGTTCAAATCACAGCTTGGCCATGGGAACCCACTGAGGTTCCCTTGGGCAAGAAGTCACACTCTCTCAGCCTCTCAGGGGAAGGCAATGGCAAATTTCCTCCTCTGAAGAAACCTTGCCACGAAAACCCTGTGATAGCTTTGGAACCCCTCCTGCTCAGAAGGCTGAAATGGAGGAAGGAAAAGGAGGGGAAAGTCAACCTGGGTGCCCAGCAACCACAACAACAAGGTAAAAAAACTACATGTCCCAGGGTGCTTTTCTGTGGGGGAACAATTTTCCCTCCTTCCCCTCCCCTCTAGGCATGCGCACTTGGAGCGAAAGGAGTGGACTACGAATCCCAGAATGCTGCGAGGAGGATGGCGCATGCGCAAATGTGACATAGGGAGGAGATGGCGCGCGCTCTCTCTCGGGAAGCGGGTCGGTTTGAAGCTGAGAAAAGAGAGCTCCATGGAAACTGGGGCGGACATTTTGCGGCTCATGCAGGTAGACCGGGAAAGGGAGAACGGGTCTAGGTCCTGCATTTCTGGTACACAGGGATTGAGGGGGGGGGGGGAATTGCGTCCACACTGCAGCAATAATCCAGTTTGAGAGTCTGCTTCAACTGCCCTGGCTCAATGCAGTGGAACTCTGGGAACTGTAGTTTTGTGAGACTCTGAGTCTTCTCTGTCAGAGAGAACTCTGGTGCCACAATAAACTACAATTCCCAGCATTCCCCAGCAGTAAGCCAGGGCAGTTGAAGCAGACTCTCAAACTGGATTATTGCTGCAGTGTGGACAGTGAATCAATAAAGAAAGCACAGGGAATATAGCTATTGAAAGTGAGGTAGCAGTGAAATGTAGGAATCAGGAGAGGAAAGGAAGAAGGAAAAATATGTTTAATAATAATAATAATAATGAGACAGTTTCCCTGATGCCAAGTGTCACCAAATGCTTACACAAACATTATCAAGTGCATTTATTGATTGCTTTTAGGGGTGAAGAAGTACTCTTCCTTAAATCTGAGAAGCAAAATGATTTTAATGTGACAGAAACTGATAAGGGCTTTCTTAATAATAATAATAATAATAATAATCTTGCAGCCAAACTGTTTCTTTTTAGATTAATTCAAATGTACTTTCCCTCATCCATATTATTTTGTCCCAGTGTGTCATAGGGTGCGTCTACACTGTAGAAATAATGCAGTTTGACACCACTTTAACTGCCATGGCTTCATCCTGCTGAATCCTGGGATCTGTAGTTTTCTGAGGCATCAGCACCCTTTAGCAGAGAAGGCTGAAGACCTTGCAAAACTAAACATCCCAGGATTCTATAGGATGCAGCCACAGCACTTAAAGTGGTGTCAAACTGCATTCCTTTTGCAGCTGTCTCTAAAAGACAACTTTTGGGAATGTAACTCTCACAGGAGGCCATGCTAACCGGTGTGTCCTGGGAGTTTTAATCCAAAATAAGAAAGGTAGCAATTCTGAGCTCTGGATCTGGTGAGGGACTCGGGAGGAGGATGCCTGTTCTCCATGTCTGTGGTGCTCCAGGGTTTTCCTCTGTGGCAGAAAAGTATTTCCCACTGTTTGCTGCTGCCTTATCTTTTAAAATGAATCTGGTCGGGGTTGAAATGAGGACTTTCTGCCTGTACAATGTGCAAGTTTGGTAGGTGGGCAATAATTTCTTCCCACAAAATGTCCCACAAAACTACAGTTCCCAGAATCCCCTAGCATTGAGCCAGGGCAGTTAAAGCGGTCTCAAACTGGATTATTTCTGCAGTGTGGTTTGGACCACGGTTAAAAAACAGATACTGTACAGTTAACAGTTTGATGATACAGTACAAAAGTTATCACTCTGTGTAGTCTCTAGAGTAGCAGAAAACAAACTGATGTAGTATTAAAAACTGATAAATGTTGTCACATGAGCATGTCACATAGAAACTGTAGTCTCTCTGAATTACAGATACTAGAACTGATAATATTTCAACTGATGCAATGCTCAAAATGTCAGGACTGAAGGAAAACTTCATTGGGGTGGGCAGGATTATCAAGGGAGTTTCTGTGCCCGCATTTGCTTCCCTCTCCCATTTCTACATCCCTCTTATGACTGTAGCACTTTCTTTACTGGCTTTTCTTTGTGTTTTGAGGTCTCATGATTGCTAGGTAACTATGAATGAATTTTATTTGCAGCTAATTACTGGATGCTGAGTGATAATGGCAAGGCCGATAATTTCCCCTGTAAGTATCAACTCAACAGCTCCTGAAACCTTTGTGGTACTGAACCAGAGAATGAGGGTCGTTGAAGAGCAGACGAATGCGCTTCTGAAAGATCTACGCACACTGGATGTGAACGGGAAAAGGTACAGTTTAAAAGAATGCTTTGCAGCACAATCCTGTCTGTGTGTTCACTCAAAAGTAAGTTTCCCTATGATCAGCAGGCCTTATGATCAGGAAAGAGCATATACAATTACAGCCTTAATCTTGTATTTTTGTTGATTTGCATTCTCCATTTTTCCTGAGTTTCTAAGTTGGGTTCTCTTCCCATTAATCGAGTGATTAATATCTCTGTTTTAATTTAATTTGGCAAATTTAATCAAGCTTCTAAATAGTGTAACATTTGAGTTGAAGTGGTTAGATTTTTAGGTGTAAATATAGTGAACGATTTAATGACAAAAGTGTAGACATCTCGTTTCAAACATGATACATAGAGAAAAGGGTACACTAAAACAATGCTTTTAGTAAAGATATTTATGTTACTGAAAAAATTGCCATTCTCGGAAGGGTGGATAGATTTAGTGCCATCATGGGTCACAAAGCAGTTCCATTATGTCACTGACAGGCCTACATTCCTGCCCATCAGCTTTCTCCAAGTGATGTTCTGGTATGATAAATACACAGCATGTGATCAGTTATTTTCAGACTTGAGCTGTATGAATGTATTTGATAATGAGAACTTTGAAAAGCACACTCTTTGGTAAACTATGTATTGAAAATTTGATTTTACCAGTATGACACTTGGCTTTCTAAAGACCTGCTTTGTGAACAACAGTTTGAATACAGTGACTAAGATAGGAGGTTTTGCATGCGTTGTTTCTGAATAAAAATGCCCGTTCCCATGTGAAGCTTATACCAGTGTTACTCAAAATGGTGGTCCATGGACTGGTGCAACTCCACAATCCACCATCTACCAGCCCCTGGAGAATTTTCAGGAAAGAAAGATTGAATTGTAGCCTGTGGACACACATATGTTGCCAGTCCTTGGAACAGAGAGGGGAAAATTGTCAGCCCCTTGCTTTAGATTGCAAGAGATACTGGCTTATACCACAGGCTGCAAAACCTTCGTCCCATACTGCATGCAGTACAAGACATTTATCTTGATTTTTGCCACCTCTTTTCCAAAAGCATCAATATATTTTCCTATTTGTTCCCCACCCTGTAACTGCAAATTCATGAAATGTTGCAGTTGCCATTTCTCTGCTCCATATAATACTATGATGAATCAAGTGTCCATTGTTATGGATAGAACATGAGTGGTAGTAGCATGTATGTTTTCTATGGACACTTGCAAATACAGTGAACTTCATATAGCATTACCTGCAAGAACTGTGTGCTTTTATGCACTCCTCTCTTTTATAATTTAACTACAAGGAGGAGATCAGAAGCTTCTAACTCAGTTTTCAGCTACCCGCAGTTTGCTGTCCCCAGACAAACTGGTTAGCAGTGACTATAGTTTATTGAAACGTAAAGATTGTTAGACATAGGACCTTTGCATACCTTTTAACCTGGCAGCAGCTTAATGGGCTGCAGCTGGGACGTGGCATGGAGATGGGGATTATTGCATTGTAAGTCACCACTGAATTGCCGAGTGCCAGCATCCTGTTTCCCAGCCATGCTCAGATGGCCCCCCTTTTTTAAAAAAAAGCTCCCCGAGTTTTAAAATGGGCTGGCTGAGCATGGCTTGGACACGCAATCCTGGCGCCAAGCAATTTGGAGGCGATTTACAATGCGATCATCCCTGCCTTCATGCTGCGTCCCAGCTGCAGCCTGTTAGGTTGCTGCCAGGGATAAAAGGCAATGCGATAAGATCCATACTGTTTCATGGAATCTGGAATGGAGGAGGGGATGAGCTCCCTCAGAATGATCAGGCATCAAAGGATCAGGACCATTTAGTTCCAAAACACCTGCAGAAATAATACAATTTGTGACTGCTTTAAATGCCTGTGGCCCCAGAGCTCCGACAGGGAAGACTAAATGTCTCACAAAACCACAGTCCCCAGAATTCCCTAATTGAGCTAGGGCAGTTAAAGCAGTCTCAAATGGAATATTTCTGCAGTATGTTTGGACCTTAGACCCTCTCTAGTTGAACCCTATAAAGAACTGTCATCATAAGTGCTCTAAGTGGGTACTGTAGTCATCTCTGACTTTGTTAATGGGGTTTTATAATGTCTTGTTTACCTTGACATAATATTTTATGCTTTAAAGAAGTTTATGAACATTAATTAATTTTTTCATTGTCTTATCATTACTAATTGCTTTTCATATTATTAGTCACTGATTTGTGTGTTTAACTGTTTTGTAAAACAATGCAAGTATACAAAATATAATGGTCTCCTGACCGTCTTGAGCTACGCGGACGCACCTTGAAAACAGTTTCAGGTCTCGTGGTTTGTTTAAACTGTTTGTGGCTTGTTCCATAAACTGTAGTTAGGCATCATTTGTCCAGCTTCACATATAACATTCAACCTAATCAAAATAAAAGTAAATCCTCCAGAGTGTCCTTCTGACCACTCTGGAGGAGAAGAGGAGTGGGCTTGACAATACCAAATCACAATTTAGTGCACTTTGAAAGAGAGGACAGTATTTCAGATTGTGTCTGTTGGCGGTGAACACTCCCCCTTGGGTTCCCTGTGGGTGGACACAGGGCACCTGCGTTGCAAGGCTGAGCAGTTGATGTTCCCAAATAACCATATTCCTTTGTAATGAACTGCATAGCCATTTATTGGAGAAAGAAAAGTGAATATATAGAGACCCCTTCCCTGATCATCTGCTTGACAATTAGGTTCTACATCATTAGGGCTGTGGCGTATGTGAATTTTAAGATTTGGATATTCAAAGGCCTAGCTGGGTTCGTCCATATCAGCATATAAGAGACCTATTGTCCAGTAGCACTTTGAAGACTAACTAGAGCAGCTTTAACAGAAGCCTAAGATCACGGGCAACACACACACGGTAGATTCTAAATGGACATGAGTCCCTTTTGTTTCTTCAGTGTGGAAATTTCCCTTCAAAACCCTTTGAGAACTCTGAGGTCACCAATCCATCAGTCCTGTTCGTTGCCCAAGGCGTATTTGGTGGAACAAAATGACACACTCTGGCGAACCTGTAGACCCTAGTGAATCGGATGTGCCGACTTGAAAGTGTTGACAGAAGACTCTGAAACTGAACATGTTCCGACTGCAAACAGAAAAGAGCGGAATCCAAAGCATGCAGGTAATGCAGGAAGGGGAGGGAAAGCTTTAAGATGTCTTTATGCCCCTAGATCTTCGATGTGAGTCTTCTGTGCCTCAACCAGGGTCTTAAGAAGAATTCCCAGAAAGTTGTGCCACAAGTGAACTGATCAGGACGACACATTACAGGAGTTACTGTAAAATTGATAGGCCAATAGAAGCCCCAAAGTAGTTATGCACAAGAAAGCAGAATCGCATAAGTTTTCACCAAGCTTTTTCCAAGGAAAGGTAATTCTGCTGCATCTGTGCCTGTGGGATTGGATATCCCATTAACTTCCAATGATGTGATTATATTTTAGTGAAAAGAGATGTATGATATTAATTTATTTATTAGTAACATAATAGCTCACTTCCCTTCACTGCACAAGAGATGAATCCTTTCCACTTTTTCCCTCACAAAAATCGTGTCAGATGTCAGGCTAAGAGAGTGAATGGGCCAAGTACAGTTTTAGGGGGAAATAGAATCTGGATCCCAGTCCATCACATAACCATTACACCAGCTATCTTTTCTTACTTATTCTCCAACCAGGAGGTGGGCTCAGTAAAGTTTCTTATGCAGAACCATAAGGTAGGCGCTTATCAGTTGTGAATGTTATCTTTCCCACTTCAAATCAGAAGTGGGCAGCAGGTTAGTCTGGGGTCAACTTTTTGCTACTCTGAGATCTAGGTTTCATGAACAGACACAAATGCTCCCTACAAAACTTGTGAAGTTGGAGCTGCCTGGTTTGGAACAGGGGATATTTAAAAATACTGAATAGTCCCACTTTAAAAGTGAATGCTTACTCTTGAAACTTCTAGGAAATGCATCTCCCCCTCTTGGCCAGTCTCTCTCTCTTGCCAGAAAGGGACAGTAGGGGGGGTTGTTGAGCTCAGTCTAAAATCCATAGGCTGAGCTCCAGACCATGCTTGGCACACGGTGCTCCAGGGGTGCAAGTGAAGAAAGCTGATAGTTGTTTAGTTAGAGAAAGAGCCAGCGTTTTGGACGCTTGGAAAGCGCCTGTACTGATGCCCCTTGTTTTTCTTGTATGCTCCATCAGCGAATTTAGAAACAGCGCCTTAACATCAGATACAGGGGAACATATGGAAGAACTAAAGGTGCTACAACGAGAGCCGAATTATGCCAGCAACTCCAGGAGTCCCCAGGAAGAAGAAGAGAAAGCACAAGAGGTCGAGTGAAATTGCGGGCAGCTTTGGAGATGGCAACTGCAACAAAGGTACTGAGCTTTCCATATTTGGCCAGACATAGCGCTGAAAGTGGGCTGTCCCAACAGGGGTCTAGCAATCTGCACTGCAACTCCACCTAAAGAAATGGAAAATCTGATTTTCTTGTAGATTCCAGTAGCCTATATAAAATAGTAATGTATCGGTTTCGGTGGAGCTGTGGGTAGGGTGAGTTTTCAAGCCTTCTCATCGTGTACAAAAAAAAAAAAGGAAATGGCTCTGAAACGCCTGTCAGTTTCGTTATGCTGGCTTGTTAAATGGAGATTTAATGCCACTTGGCGCTAACATAATTGGAGTGGGAGTTCCTTTTGTTGGTGAATACCATTGGTTTTTAAAGATCTCCATTGGCTGCCCATTCGCTCCGGGCCAATATAAGGTGTTGGTGATTACCTATAAGCCCTAATGGCTTGGGCCCAGGATTACCGAAGGACCGCCTCTCCCCATATATTCGGCCTCGCACCTTAGAATGTCGGGCAGCAATTACGTATAAAGTGGCTGAGAACACATAATCTTACGAGTCGCACATCAAACCAGCTATGAGCGTCGCAGCACACAAATAACACATCAACCTCGCGGTGTGGCTTCTGGTCTCTCGTCACTTGCGGTCTGGTCTCGCTCTTATGGGAATACACTCTAAAACCACACTCTCTCCACACAAATCTCTCCAAATTGGGGACGTACTCTCTGGCGGACATACAGCCTCCTGCAAATTCAGCTCCTACCCATCGCCCGTCTTACTACACACTAAAATCTCGTGGCTTTCATTGTGCTCCTGCTGCTCCGGTCTCTGGGTGGGGCCTCCCTCCTCTTCGTCTGGTGGTATTATGTCCTTGTTTGCTAACCTTCTTGCTTGTAGTTGTTGAGTTTATGGTTGTAAGAAATTCCTTTGTTGTGGTTTATTTTTTTGGAGGTTGTTGTCACTAGTTTCATTGGGGTAGTAATGTAGAGGGGGACACCAAGGGGTGTGTATTAGCGTGCGTGTGTGTGAGTCCCGACGAACAGGAAAGAAAAGGGAGGAGGAGGGAGAGGAACGAACAACACACCAGAGGCAAACCAGGAGGAAAAAACAACAAGCGGGGGGGACAAAGGAACAAAACAGAAGAGCCCGCCAGGCGAGGCGGGGAACGGACCGGCAAGAAGAAAACCAAAAAACCGGACCAGGGAAAACGAGCCGGCAAGAAAAAGACAGCAGGGCCCAGCAGACCGCACCCACAAGGCGCAGAGGGACAACGAGCCAAGACAAGGAAGAGGAACCGGGGCAGGCGAGGGCCAGACAGAGACGACAAAGGACACGACGCCAAGGCACAACAAAAACAAGGAGCAACACAAAGCAGCCCGCACGGCGGCCGGGGAAAGAAAAGGAAACCGCAAGAAAAACGAGAGGCGGAGCGGCCACCGGAAGACCAAAACGAACGAAGAAGAGCAAGGGAGAACGCGACGGGGGGAAAAAAGCAAGAAGAACAACAAAAACGACACGCGGGACCGGCAGAAAGGGCAAGCAAGGAAAAAGCAGCCACAAGGGGCCAACAGCCCACCCCCCCCCAAGGAAACAAGGGGGGGAAAAAGGAGGGCAAGCCCCAAAGACGCGGGAGCGAGAAGCAGCCGGAAGGAAGCGGACAGGGGGGGGGACGGGGGGACCAGGGGGGGGCGGAAGAAAGAAGAAAGGAAGGAAAAAAAGCGAGCGGGCAACAACAGGGGGAAGCGACAGGCCGCGCACAGCCCGGGCCACGGGGCGCGGGAAAAAAGGGGGGCGCACCGACCAGGCAGAAGCGAACAAAGACGAGACACAGACAGAAAAGACCCACCCACGACGAAGGAGAAAGGAAGGAAACGAAAGAAAGGGCCCCCCGGAGCCCACCAAGCGCGAGAGAAAGAAAAGAAAGGCAAAGAGACGCAACAAAAAGCCGGGAAGCCACCGGGAGCCAGCGAAAAAGACACAAAGACACGGGAAAAAAAAAACACGCCGGAAGAACAAGGAAAAAGCAAGCGAGGCAGCCAGAAACGCCAGCGCAAAACGACAACAAAAAAAAAACCGAAACGAAGAAAGGCACAGAAAAAAAAAAAAACACAAGAAAGGAGACGGAACACGAGCGCAAAGGCCAAGGAAGAAACAAGGAAGAAAAAGAAGGGAAAAAAAAGAAAAAAACGCAAGGGGGGAAAACGCAGGGCGCGCAGCAACGCGGAGACACAACGCACAGAACAAACAAGCGGAAAAAGGGCGGGACCAAACGGGGAACCCGGCAACACCAACAACCCCCGGGACGCGGGGCGCGACGAAAGGGGACAGGAAAGCACAGAGGGGAAAAACAAAACAAAGGGCAGCCAGGCGCAGGAAAAAACAAAAAAGCGACGAAAAAGAGGCGAAAGAAGACCGGCGGGACAAAAAAACACACCCGCAAAGACGACGGACAGGGACAAAAACAAAAAGAGCGGCCCACGAACAACCACAGCAAGGAAAAAAAAAAAACAACACCAAAGAAGAAAGAAAGAAAAACAAAGCGCAAAAAAAAAGCAAAAAAAAGAGGAAAAAGAAAAAAACCAGCCCGGGGAGGGGGGGAAAAAGGGGCAAGGCGCGGAAACGGGAAACACAGGGCGGGACGGACGAAGGGAGCGACGACGAGGCCGCACAAGGGAACCAGCCCCGGGGGGGGGAAACGGAGCCAGACGCAAAAGAGGGCCGAACCAAAAGGCAGAAAAAAGAAGCCCAAAAAAAGACAGGAATGAGGAAAACAGAGAGAAGAAAGAAAAAAAAAAAAAACCAAAAAACAACAAAACAAGGGACAGCAGAACGGAAGCCAGAAAGCGAAAACAACGCGAAGACCAGGCACGAACAAAACAGCCAAGCGACCGCAAAGGCAAACCCACGGCCCGAAGCAGAAGAGAAAAGAGAAAAAAAAACAACAGGGGACACCACAAACAGCGGCCGGCCGAGAGGGGACCAAACGCAGCGCAACGAGAAACGCGGAAGCAAAAAGGGGAAAAAGAGGGGAGAGCGGGAAAAGGACGGACCGACGGACGACGGCCAACCCGCCGAAAAAGCACCGAGGCGACACCCAAACAAGAGGAACGCAAGCAAGAAACAAAAAAAAGCCACCGCGGAAGCAACACCAGAACGGACCCAGCGCGGCCGCGGGCACAGCAACGGAGCCCCCAACACAACAAACAACAAACGAAGCCCGCACGCAGCCAGCAAGACGACGGCAAAAAAAACGCGGCAGAAAGGGGCCGGGCGCGGCAACAGCCGCCCGCGAGGGGCCAGCGAGAAGCGCCCGCAGCCCCAACAAAAAACCGAAGCAAAGAGAACGAAAGGGAGGCACAGACGGGCCCAGCGGCACGGCACGCACAACCGAGAGGAAAAAGGGGGACAGCAGGGGGAGAACGGACAGGGCAGGCACAACAAAGGACAGCAAACAGGCAAAGCGGCAAAGACGCAAAAAAAAAAAAAGCCCACGACAAAGGAACACCGGGAAACAAGCGAAGGGGCGGGGGAAAGCGGGAGAGAGGAAGAGCCCGGGACGGAGCAGGAAGACGGCGGCCGGAAAAGACACAAGGGGAAGAACACACGAAACAGGGGACGAGAAGGCAAAGGAGGGAAAAAAAGCCACAAAACCCAGGGAGAAGGCCCGCAGGAAGGCCAGAAACAGCAGCGACCAACCAAAAAACAAAGAAACGGCGAAAACACCACAAACAAAACGAATGGGAGGGCAACGGAGCAAAAAAGCGCCAGCCGCGGGGGCACGAACAAGGGGCGCACAACGAGGGACAGGACCAAGCAGGGGAGGGAGCGCGGGCCCGAGCCACAAAGAAAAGACAGGGGGAGCCGAAAGAAAAGACAGAAAAGAAACCAAGAAGAACCAGAAGAAAGCCAAGAGAAGAAAGGACACAAGAACACAGGAGCGGGGGAAAAGCAAAAAAAGGCAAAGCACACGACGCAAGGGGGGGAAAGAAAAGGGAAGAAAAGGGAGGGGCCGCAAAGGGGCGCGGGAAACAACACACCAGCCGCCAGCGCAGGAGAGGACGCGAAACAAGCGCAAACGGGCACCCACAGGCGGGGAGGGCAGAGAGAGGGAGAAAAGCGGAAAAGCCGGAAAGCACCACAGGGAAGGGCGCGAACAGACAGACACGGAGACGAGCGAGAAAAAAAGGGCCAGAAGCAAAAGGAAGCAGGAAAAGACGCGGAAACAACAAGGGGGGCCCGCCGCAAACCGCAAAGCAGAAAAAAAAGGGCGACGACCCAGCCGACCCCGCAAAGAGGCACCCGAAAGCGGGGACGAAGCCAAAACCGGCCACCAGGGCCAACCAACCGGCGCGGGGGAAGGCCAAAAGAAACGGGCGACACGCAAGCCGAGGGAACAAAGGCCGGAGGAAAGCCAGCAACACCACAAAACGGCGGGGAACCCACCCGCAGAAGGAGCGGCAAACCGGGAACACCGCGAGAAAGACGCACAGGAACCACGACAGAAGCCGCCAGCGGCAAACAGCGCAGACACAACAGGCGAGGGCCACCACCCAGGGCACGCAGGGGAAAAGCCGAGCAAAGGAACAAGAACAAACCAAAAGAAGAGGAGCAAGAAAGAAACAGCGGAAAGCAAAAGAACAGCGGCGGACGAGGAAGAAGACAGACAACCACCCAGGGGAGAAAAGCACGCGAAACCAGAGAGGCCAAAACCGCGGCAGCCACCAAGACCACGACAGACAAAAAAAGGACAGCGGCCGGAAAACGAAAAAACACCAAAAAAAACCGGCACAAGAGGCGCACGCACCGCCAAGCCAGCACCGGCCGCCGGCCAAGCAGAAAAGAGACCACGGAAAAAAAGCGACGGGAACCGGAAAAAAGACGACGCAGGCGAGGGGGACAAGGCGGCAGGGAGAGCAGAAGGGGGCCGGGGAAAAGAGAGAAAAGAAGCGGAGGAAAACGACAACCACCCAGGGAAGCAAGCGGGCGAAAGCCCAAACGAACCGGCCAACCAAGACAACAAGAAGGAAAAAAGGCACAGGCGAGCCCCAGCCCCAGGGGCGCAGCAGAAGAGGCGGGGCGAAGAAAAGGGAAAACGACGCGGGAACGCCCCCCGGAGAAAAAAAAAACAAAAACAAAAACCGCAAAGCCGAAACAGAACGAGGGGGCAGGAAAGAGGGGCAGAAGGAAAAAGGCGGGCGGGGCGCAAGCACAGAGCCGGACAAAACCCCAAAAGAACCCAAACAAAAAACCACGGCAAAGCAAAAAAGCAAGAAGAAAAGACGGGGAAGCGAAAAAAGGAGGGAAACAAACGAAAGGGACGGGAAAACAAAGGGGGGCAAAGGCCGGAAAACAGGGGCAAGAGCCACGGGGGGAAAAAAGGCCAAGAAAAGGAGGAAAGAGCCAAAGAAAGAGGGGGGAGCACACGCCCAAACGCCCCAGCGGAGGGGGCCACAAAAAGGCCACAAGGCCAACGCAACGCGCCGCGCACCCGAAAACGGCCACAACAGCCGAGCACCACCCGCCGAGGGGGCGCCACACCCGACAAGACGAAACCAGAAAGAGCGGGGGACGCGCACCAGGGCCAGGGGAAGCCAGAGCGACCCCAACAGCGCAAAAGCAAAAGCAAAAACCGGCCAGAGGCAAGAAAAGGGAAGAGGACGAGAGCCAAGGGAGACCGGGGCCCCCGCCCCAAAGGGACGCGAAGGCGGAAAAGCGCGCGGCGCGACGGAAGACAGGACCCAACAAACAACGAGGCCCGGCAAAAGAGACCAGAAACCACGAGCACAACAGCACGGGCGGAAAGGGAGGGAACAGGAGAACGAGGCGCAAAAGCGAGAGGACAGAAAAGAAAGCCGGGGGGGGGGGGGGGGGGGGGGAGGAGAAGGAGGAGGCAGGCGGGGGGAGACACAGAAGGCAAGGAAAGGGGCGAAGAGAAGCGCAAGGGGGGCGGGCAGCCGAAAAAAACGACAAGCCCCAAGGGGCGCCAAGCAGCGAACAGGAACGGGAAGACAGGCGAGCGCCGCGAGCAAGAGCCACGGAAGGAGAAAGCAAACAGAAAACCCGGCAGAAAGCAGAAACCAGAAAGAAAAAAAAACCAAGGCGTTGGGGGGGAAGGGGTGAGTGTGGGGGGGGGGGGAGGGGGGGAGGGCGCGGGGGGGCGGATGGCACGGGGTGAGCAGGGGGAGGGCGGGCAGAAGAGCCAAAGAATACCGGGGTGGGGGGCCAGAACGAAGGCGGGGCCGAGAGGCCCGAGAGACCAGGGGGCGCCGGGTGGGGGGGGAACAGCGACAGCCAATGGGGCAGCCGACCCGGAAAAAGGGTGCGGGAGAGAAGAGGGACAACACCGGAAAGGGCCGCAGGGGGGGGAAGCGAAACCGCAAGGGAAAAAGACAAACCCGACCAGGAACCAGGAAAAGGGGGAAAAAGAACAGGGGACAAAAAGACGGAAAAGCGGCCGAGAAAACAAAAAAAGAACAAAACGCAAAAACAAACCGAAGGGAGCCGCAGCCACAGAAAACCAGGGTGGTAGGTTGTGTCCACAAAGAAAAACAGGGAGGCGGGGGGCGGACAGAGCGCGCCGTCTGTGGGTGTGACGAGTAAGATAGTGTGACGAGAGAGTGAAACAAGGCGATGAGGGACGAACCGACGGAGGGTTGAGGAGGGTAGGGGAGAAAGACCGGGGTGGGAAGTGAGCAGCACGATCATATCGGAGAGAACATGCAGGGAGTGCTCGAGGGGGTCCGCAAGACGAGCGCCGCAAGGACCACGCCGGAAACCAACAGAAAAGCCAAGCAAGGGGCCGACACAAAGCCCGAGGCACAGCGACCAACAAAAGGCAACGAAACCCACCCCACCACGAACAGCCACGGCCAGAACAAGAACAACACCACAAAAAACACCGAAAAAAGCCGAAAAGACAGAAGCGGAGAAGGAACAGGGCGAGCAGCACCACAACAACCCGAAAGCAGAGAGACAGAGCAGCAGGGCGACGAGAACAGGAGCACGGAGGACAGGGCAACCGGCAGGAACACGGGAACAGAAAGAACAGGAAAAAACCAGGGGGACGGCGGGGGGGAAGCACCACAGAAGCAAGCAGACAGCGCGAAAAAAAGCCCCGGAGAAAGCGCAGCAAAGCGGCGGAAACACACAAAAAAACAGACCAGGAACGCAGGCAGGGACCGAAGACGCCCCGGAACCCAGGACCAGAAGGGAGGAAGAGGGACAGACAAAAAGGGCAGGCGACCAAGAAACGAAAAGAAAGGGGCGGAAAGAAAGGAACAGGGGAAAAGCCAAAAGGAGGAGACCAGGCCGGCGAAAAAGAGCCCCCACAGAAAGAGCGCAAGGGAAAAGCCGGGCCAAGGAAACACAAGACAGAGCGGGGGACAAAGGACAAAGGAAAAGCCCCCACGAAAAAAACAAAAGAGCAAAAGCCAGAACGAAACCACCGGCAACGCAGGCAGCGACACAACGGGGAACACAAAAAGGGGACAAAGACCCCACGAGGAGAAACACCCCCACAAAGACACCGAGGGGGAAAGAGGCACCGAACAAAAACCAACACCAGGCCAAAAACCCAAAACACAAAGAACGGAAGACGCCAAACACCCCCCAGAGCAACAAGGAAGAAAAACAGAAGAGCCAGGGGACCGAAACGCCAGCCGAAACAAAAAGACAAAAAAAGCCAAAAGCCAAAAACCCAAAAGCCGGGACCACGAGCGCAAAACAACACAAAAAAAAAAAAAAGGAAACAAAAGAGAGGGAGGGGAAAGGGAGACAGCAGACGGAAAACCCCAGGACGAAACAGGAAGGAGGAGGGGGCCGGAGGACGACCCGGCCAAGCACCGCACCACGCAGCAAGAAGGGCGGAGCAGCCCAGGGAGAGGGCCGCCAGAGGGCCCGCAACCACCCCGCCCACAGAACGGAAAACCACAGACACAGAGCAACAGGAGAAAAAAGAAGCGACACAAAAGGGGAAAAACAAGGAACGAAACCAGCAAAAAAGGCAGAGCGCAGCCAGGACGGGAAAGAGGAAGGCCAAGAACCCAACCGGAGACAACCAGAAGCACAAAGAAAGGGCCACGCAAGCGGGAGAGAACGGCCAAACCAAGGGAAAAAAAAAAGAACACAGAAGAAAGACCAAAACCAAAGACAGGAAAACAAGGGACAAAGGGGAAACCCGAGAAAGGGCCACGCAAAAAGAACGAGGAGGCAGACAGAACCCCGAACAAAGGCCAGGCAAGAAGAAGAAAGCCCACGGCAGCCACCACACAAGCACCGAAAGACACAAACCACCAGCAACAAGCGCCGCGAGCGGGGGCAAAAACAGAAGAACAAAACAAACAGGCCGCCAAAAACGGAAAAAGCCAGCCAAGACGAGAAAAACAAAAGAACAAGAGGCGAGAAAAGCCAAACAAAGGGAACCACGGAACCAACCGAGCCCAACACGGAAGCCAACCGAAGCCCAACCGAAGACCCAAAAGCACCCAGGAAACCACGAAGACGCCCAGAGGACGCAACAAAACAAAGGCCGCAAAGAAACAAAACGACGCGGACCGGCGCGACCCCGGCCGCACAAGGAGCCGCACCGGCCCAGGCCGCACCAGCAACGGAACGCCAGAAGCCGGGCGGGCGCCCAGGGCAAACGCGGCGGCCCACGCGCAACAAGAACGGGAAAACACACAGCAAGGGAAAAGGCACCGCAAAAAAGACGGACAGCCAAACAAAACGACACAAACCCACGGGCAAAAACCACCCAGAGAAACAGGGAAAAAAAACCACAAAAAAACAAGCAAAGAAAACAAACACACAAAGACCAAAGGCCCACACCGCGCACGGGGGGCAGGCCACAGACAACCGCCAGACCCCCACAGCCAAGGACGCGCAGGGCCGAGAAAGGGGCGCCGGCACCGAAAAAAAAAAGAGAGAGAGCGCCCAAAAAGGACGCGACCAACACAAAAGCACCGAACGCAGGGCCACCCAAAACCGAGAACGGCAAACGCACCCGAACCCCAAGAAAAAAGGCCAGGCAAAGGACGGCGCGCGCCGAGGGACCACAGGCACAAACAAAACACGGAGGGAAAAACAAAAACCAACAGAAAGCGCAACGACAAACAACGAAAAAACACGGGAAAAAACCAAGACAAACAAAACCACCCCCAAAGCCCGCAACAAAGCACACAGCAGGGCGGGGGGGACCGGACGCGCAGAGAAACACCGCAACAGGGCAGCCCGGAAGCGAAACCAAAGGCGCCCGAGCAACAAAACCCAAAACGCGGACGCAACGAAGAGCAAAAGAAACACCAGGAAAACCGCAGAGCGGCCAGCCGACACAGAAAACAACACGCGCAAGACAGACCACACAAAGGAAACAACGCAAGCGGCCACCAAAAAACAACCAGAAAGAGAAGAAACAAACAAAACAACAACAACCAACAAGGGAAGCCCCAGCAAAGCAGCGGAAAAGACGAAAGAAAACAGGAAAAGAAAACCCCACCAAAACACCACCGGCAGGAAAACCGCCCAGAAGCCAACACCACCAGGCGACAGGCAACGCCAGGACACGAAAAAAAAACGGCCACACAGACAGAAAAAAAACCACAAGACCCCCGACAACCCAACAGAGGCCCACGGCACACGGCCAGAGAGGCACGCAGGGGCAGACGGAAGCAGAAACAGAAAGAACGCCAAAAGCAAAAACCACCGAAGCCAACAACAAAAACACCGAAAGGAACGGCAGAAGAACGAACCGCCACCCGCAGCGCCAAAGAACACACCAGGCACGAGAAAAAAAAACAACCGCAGCCCAAGAAGGCCCCCCAGAACGCCACAGCCCCAAGGCAGCCGAACGGGGGGAAAAAAGCGCCCCAGGAGCGAAACGGGGCGGAAACAAGAAAGAACAAGAAAGGGGGGCCCCCCCGCCACCGAAAGACCGCCGGCACAGGGAACAACAGGCAACACGAGGCAGACGCACGGGGGCGCCACCCGCAAAAGAGGGGCGGGGCACCCAGGCCGCAGGGCGCAAACACCCACAAAAAAAAAAAAGGAACGCGGAAGAAAAGGGAAACCACAACAGGGCAGCGAGGAAACAAGCAGCAACGCGAGGGCCGCGCGGGGGGGGAAACAAGGGCAAAAACAGAAGGCGAAGAGACCCAAAAACCACGGCCAGCAGAGGAAACAGAAAAAAAGGACCCACCAAGGAGGCAACACCACGCCGCCAGGACCAAGGAACCGCGAGGCGAAACAAGGCAAGAAAGGGGACGGCGAGAGAAAAACAGAACAGCGCAAAAGGGAAAAAAAAGACAAAAAAAAAACGAACCAAGACAGCAGACACGAACCCGAACACCAAGGAACCAGGCGGCAACAACCACGCAGGACCACCGAAAGAACGAACCGACCGCAAGCACCACAACCGGGCACCACCAACGGAGGGCAGGGGGCCCGACGCGGGGACCAACACACGCACACCGGGCGAGAGAACGACAAACAGCAACGACGGCTGGACGAAGCAAGCCCAAGAACGAGCGAAAACGCGCAGACCGGCACAGAACAAACAACAGCCGGAAGGCAAACAGGGAGGGCACCAACGAGAACGGGCGGCACGCCAGACGCAGGAACAGGAACCCCCCAACAAGCAAGAAAGCGCAAGCCGCCCCAAAAGGGGAACGGGAAACCCACAAAAACACCACCCACGGAAGACACCAAACGCACAAAAAAACAAAGGCCACAACCAAGGACCAAAACGACCCCGCCAAACCCCCACCGAACGCAACGCAGGGCCCACAAAACAAGAACAAGCCAAGGAAAAGGAGGGGGAAGGCACCACAACCGCCGCCAACCAAAGCAAGCCAGCAAAACAGAAGGGCAAGAACGCCAGGGAGAACGCCGGCGACAAGGCAGGGGCGCCAGGCGCAGGAAAACAACAAAAGCGGCACGCACACCGACGGCAACCCAGACGACCCGAGACGCCCACAACCGGGGCCCCCACAACGCCGAACAGGAGGGCACAAGCCAGCAAACAACGGCGCAGGGAAGAGCCCGAACCCAGCGCAAACAAGAACAGAAAAACCAAAGACCAACAAGCTCCGAGCCAAGGCAGCGACACCAAGAAAGCCGACGAACCACGAAACAGAGAAAGACAAGCCCCGCCCGCAAAACACACAAACGGAACAAAAGAAGGCGCGGCACAGCCAAGCACCACAAAACCGAAACGCAGACACGGCAACGGGGGGAGCGGCGAAAAAACGACAGGCGCAAGCGAAACAGGAGCAAAGACCAGCACGCAACAAGGCGCACGCGGACAGGAAGCAGGAGAGGGACAGAAAAAAGGGAGACGAGAACAAAAACGCAAAAACACACGACCGAAAGCAACCCCCAACCACCCCGACAACGGCCCCCACACGAAAAAAACAAACAAAACACCCCCAAAAGCAAACCAAAAAAAACACACCAGCACGAAGCAGGCCGCAGCCCCCGACCCGGCACAAGCACAGCAGCGAGGCGGGGACGAAAGCAGGCAGAAGGCAACGCACACACACAACACGCACAAAGGGCCAAGGGAACAGCACAGGACGCAGCGCAACAGCAAGACGCAGGGACGGCACACGCACGGCGCGAAACACAGCAGCACAACACACACGAACCACAAGAAAGACACGCAAAAAGAAAAACACAAAACGAAGCGAACGGCAGCCGCGCCCGACGGGCCGCGCGCCCGGACGCGCGCGCAGAAAGCGAGGAAACAGGACAGCCGCCAGGAGAACCGAACACCAAAAGCACCGAAAACCCACAGGCCCGGGGAAAGCCACGCGACAAACAAAAAAAAAGGCAACCAGAAAACGAGGGAAGAACGGAGCCCCCGGGCGGGCAAGACAGCACACCGCAAGAAAAAACCCCCCAAAACCGGAAAACACAAGGGGCGACAAGGGGCACACAGAAGAGAAACGACGACACAGCCGGGGGAACCCACCAACACACGGGCCAGACCAAACCCCCAAAACCCCACCCCCCAAAAAGAAGCCCCCCACCCACCAGGGACACACAACCACGCCGCCAAGCGCCACACCGAGGGCCCCGACCAAACAACAACCACAGAAGCCAAAGAACAGGGGGACAAACAGCAGAAACAGCCGGAAAAAGGACGGAAAGACCGCCAGGCCGCAACCAGAAAAGCAAAAAACAAAGCGCCACAAACCGCCGCCGCGGGCCACCACGGCACAGACAGCACGAGAAACAAACCCGAGGCGGCAAGGCCCCACACCGGCCAAAGGCGACCGGAAAGGAAAGGGGGAAGGAAGAAAAAGCAAGGAACGGAAAGGGAGGCGCGCCCCCGGACCCGGCCGCCCCCGCCCGCCCGCGCGACGAGAAGAAGAAGGGCAGGAGAAAGAGGCGCAGGACGGGGGGAACAGAACGGGGGACCAACAAAAAAAAAAGAGAGAAGCCACACAACAAAAAAAAACCAACAGGGCACCAAAGAAAGAAACGAGAAGAAAGAACCCGACGAAGAAACAAAACGGGAAAGGAAAAACACGAGGGGGCCCAAACAGCAAGGGGGGAGGGGACCACCCCGGGCGAGGGCGAGGGCCAGGGAGCAAACGCGGCCGGGGGGGAGGAAGGAGGGGGGGGGGGGGGGAAAGAGGGCGAAGACAAGCCAACGGCCCACGGGGCGGGGCCCAACGAAAAGAGCGACACGCGGGCCCGCCCGACAACAGACACACAGCAAAAAGCCCACAGGCCAAAAAGCGGGGGGGGGACCACAAAAGGCCACCAGACAAACCGGGCACACCCCGCACCAGCCCCACAACAACCGCAAAAACGGCGGAAGAACAAAAAAAAAGGGAAAAGGAAAAACGGGGAACACGGGGACCAAGGGAACACACACCGGGAGAGACACGGGCACAGACACAACGAACCAAAAACGCGGGCGGCGCAGCGGAAACGCGCGGAAGAAAGGCGAGCGCAAGAAAAGGGAACCGAGACGCAGCGCCGAAAGGGCGCAGCGCCGCCCCGGGAGCGCAGGACCAGCCCAGGACCCAGCCGGGGGGCACCAGGCAACAACAAGAAGGACCCAAACAAAGAACAGAGGGGGCAAACAGCACAGAACAGGGGGGGGCAAAGGAGCGCGGACGCAGGGGACCACGACGGAGAACACAAAAGCGGAGCCACGGCGAAGCGGAAGGCCCAAGGAGCCGAAAAGGAACAAAACACCCGCCCACCCCGCGCCCCAGGGGACAGAAAAAGAGAAAGAAGGCGAGGGGCACGGAAGAAGAACAAAGCGGCAAAGACAAAAGAAAACAAAGCGGAAACAAAAGACAAGAAACGAAACCGAAACCACAACAAAAAGGGGGAACAAGCAAGGGGGAAGAAAGGAGAAGACAGCAACACAAACAGACAAAAACAGACAACAAAACACAAGAAGCACAAACCCAAGAACCAGAAAAAGAAAAAAAGGAGGAGCCGAAAGACACGGGCCAGAAAAGGGACAAAGGAGCGACGAAAGCGGGAGCAATAAGAGCAAAGCAACAAGCCAAGAACCGGGCCCGGGGAGAGCGCCAGGGCGCCAACCACAAGCACAAGCGACCACCACCGCAAGAGCAAACGGCCAGGGGCCAGCGCGAGCGCAACCGCAACCCAAACAAACAAAGCGGGAACCGGAGGCACAAAAGAAACACAAAAAGAGGGAACGGCGAAGAGCGGAAGCACGGAAAGCGCCAAGCGCCAACAAGCCCCACAGAAAAAAGCCCAGACCCAAAACACCCAAGGGACAAGACAAACCAAGGGAAGGAGAAACGAGCCAACGAGGAGAGCGCGGGAACAAGACCGAGGAAGGAAAAAGCCAGAGAACCCGCAAAGCAAGGAAAAAAGCAACAACACGAAAGACAGCGCGGGGCAGCCCCAAAAAGCGGGGGACAGAACGCCCCGACAACCGCACCCGCCGAAAAAAGGAAAGGAGAAGAAAGGGGAAGAGCCCCCCGGCCCAAAGCACCCGGACAACAGGAAAAACAAGGCCAAAACAGAAAAGACAAGAAAGACAACCAACAGCAGAAAAACAGAAAAAGAAAAAGAAAACCCCGACCCAACCGCGCCACGAAAAACCCACAAGGGACAACCGGACAAAGGGGAAGCCGCCAGGGCCAGGCCACCCCGCACAGGCCAAAAAGCACCGAAAGCCCCGGACGAGCGACCCACACCAGAACGCACAACGCGAACACAAGAAGAACGCCGCAGAACACCCACCCAGGACGGGAAAAGCACAAACCACCGGAGAACCCAAAACCCCAAAAAAGCAACAAGAACGGAAACCAAAGCACAAACAAAACCCCACAGCCAAAGGAAAGAGGAAAAGCGCAAGGAAAAGAAACAACAACGAAAACACACACGGGGGGCAAGGCGGGGCCGGGGGGGGCACAAAACAAAACCACCCACCACAAGCCACCAAACGCGAGAAGGACAGAGACGCGAAGCGCAAAAAAGCAGGGCCGGCGGAGAGGCACAAACACCCGACCCCCACCCGGGCACGAGGCCAAAAGAGAAACGCAACCGGGAGGCACCACGACCAAACGCCCCAGCGGCCACCACCCGAGGCACGGCAGCCGACCAGAGGCGCAGAACAGCCCCCGCGGGACACCGGGAGGCGGCCAGAGGCCCCAGAGGCACCGCGAAGACGAGACAGACCAAGCAACACAGACACCGGGCCAACGCCACGCCCGCCGAAACAAAACACACGGGGCGGCACGCACCCACACAGAGCAAAACAGCCACCCGAGAGAAACGACCACACCCAACGACCCCCGGCGCAAAAAACAAAAAAAAAGAAGCCGAAAGGGCCAAGACCACCCCCCCCCCACAAAGGCACGGGGAAAGACACAGAGGGGAAAAGAACCCCGGGCAAAACCAACACGCCAACGGCCAAGGGGACAGGGCGGGCGAACCGAGAAGCGCAAGAAAAGGACCCCAGACAACCGCCCCCACGGCGAGGAAAAAACAGGCACAAGAACCCCGACCAGGAGCGGCAAAAAAACGACGACCCACCCCGGAAAGAGAAAAAAAAGACGGGAAGGGGCACGAGACAAACGAGCCCAAACACGCCCAGCAAAGCGCGGACCGACCGACAAGGGAAAAAAAAGGCAGGCGCAGAAACGAGGAAGGGCGAAAAGAAGAAGAAAGAAGCAGAGGAGAAAGAAAGAGAAAGCCACAGAAGGAAGGCCAGCCCACACAAACACAAAACCCGGGCCGAAACGGAAACAGAGAAGGCGAGGCGCGGCAGACGACGCGGCGAGGACGCAAGGAACAACCAAAGGCCCAGCAGGCACGAGCAAGGCAAGCGCGGAAAACCGGAAACGACAAAAAGCACACAAGCGACCCAGAAACACGAAACGCACCCCGGCCGCACCGCAAGCAGCACGCGGGGCGGGGCAGCCAACGGGCAGAGCGACACACGCAAGCCACAGCCAGCACGAAGCGCCAGGCCAGGGCGGGCCACCAAAGACCCGCCAACAACAGAGGGACCGGAAAGGCCAAAAGGAAAAAAGGGCCCACACAAAAACAAAAGACAGCCAGGAAACACGGGGCCCGGCGCGCGGAAAACCGCAAGCGCAGGCGACGACAAAGAGCCGAGACAAGACAACACCACCGAAACCAAAGCGAAACACAGCCAACCCGAAAAAAAACACGGCACCAAAAGCAAGACGAGAGACCGGAGGGGCCCAAGAAGACAAGCAGCAGGAGAAAAAAGAAGAGGGAACAGCACGCGCACCGCGAAACACAGCCCGCCCACCAACAAACCAAAGGGCACACAAACAACCAAGCCAAAGACGCACCGCAAAGACACAAGGAGGGGGCACCCCGCCCGCCCAGCCAAGCAAAACACGCAAGGGGACGAAAGGGGAGGAGGAAGGAGGAAACACAAAAGAAGCAACGACAAGAAAACACACAAACGAAACAAACCAACCAAAGGGGGCAAAGCGCCCACCAAAACGCAAAACCGGAAGGGGGAGACGAAAGGACAAAACAGAAACACAAAACAGACAGAAGAAAAACAAGACAAGAAAACAAAAAAAAAAGAAAAGAAACGCGGAAAAAAAAAGGGCAAAACAAAAGAGAGACCCCGAAACAGCAAAGACGACAGACAAACAACCGGCAGACAGCGGAAGGCAACGAAAACGACCAACAGACGCAAAGCCAGGGAACGCCGGAACCCCGACCAACGAAACGACGGGGAACAGACGCACGGCAAACGCCAACACAGGAACAGCCAAAGGAGGGCCAGGGGGGACCGAAAGCCAGCCACGGAGCCAGCACCAAAACGCAGCCCGCCCCAGGCCAACCAGAAAAAACGAGAGCGAGCCGCCCGGGGAAGCCCACACAACCGACCGCACACCACAACAAGGAGCCAGGGAAAGCCCGCCAAAGGCGCCAACGGCCAAACCACGCACCACCCAGGGGAAAACCCGGGGGGGAAAACCAGCACCGAACAAACCGCAAGGCGACGCCCAAAAGCCACAGCGCAGCAACGCCACCACCCAGGAACGCGCAAAAAGAGCAAGCCAGGCGAACAACGACCCGGCCCCCCCCCAGACCACAACGAACCGGACACAACCGACAAACAGGAAACGGCGAGCGGGCCCGGCACCCGGAGGAAAGGAGAAAAAAGCAGAAACCACAGGCGCAAGCGAGAGAAGCACGGGCGGCCAGAAACAGACAGCACGAACAAGCAGCGGCCACAACAGAGCACAAGAGAGAACAAAACAACCACAGGGCAAAGGCAGGGAACAGGACAAGAAAAGAAACGGAAAACAAGCAAAAAGGCGAGCACAAGAAGGGCAACCGGAAACCCAGAGCGCCAAAGCGGAACAACGCAGGGCACCGCGCCAAAACCAAAAGGCCACACCGACAAGGCAAGCGGCGGGCCAAAGGCGCCACGGAAGGAGGAGGCACCAGCCAACAACCGAGAACACCGAAACCCCACAGACCCAGGGAGCAAAACAACCCAAACCCCAGCGAGCAGAGAACGGGCACAAAAGCAAAACCAAGGCAACGAAAACAAAGGGCAAGCAAGAGCAAGCGCAAGGCCAGACAAAGAAAGCAGACACCAGCAAAAGACAGCACAGCGGAGGACAACCAACACAGAAAAGAGCAAAGACGGCAACAGAAAACGCGGGGCCCAGACACAAGCGACCACCCCCAAACAGGGGGGAAAACAGAAAACGACAGAAAACAGGGAGACCCGGCGCAGGACAGGAACAACGAAACGGGCAGGAAGAGGGCACGAAGGACACAGAAAAACGAACCACGCAACCAGGAACAGGGGAAACGGGAAAGCCAAAGGAAAAAAACAAGAGAAGCACCGAAAAAAACCAACCAAAACGCAAAAAAAAGCAAGCACAAAAAGACAAAGAATGAAGAACCGGGCCAAAACCGCACAGAAAACAGGGAGAACCACACAAGCGCAAACAAGGGAAAACGACCGGGGCCCCGGCACACAAGGCAAGCCGGCAAACCAGGCCCCGGCAACACCCGCACCGGCAGACCACAAAGCAACGGAGAGACGACAAAAGAAGCCCGGCCAGGACACACACCAGAAGCGCAAAAAAAGGCAAACAACCCAACAAACCGCAAAACACAAAAAACCAGAAAAAGGCGACCAGAAGGAAAGAAAACAGCCCACAAAACGCCCGGAAGACGCCCACCCCAAGAAGGCCGCAGCCAAAGGGACAGGCAGCAGAAGAGACAGGCAAGCGAGGCAAAACACAGGGGCGAGGAAAGCGCAGGACACAGGCAGGGGGAAGACACGCAGGGGGGGCGCGACGCGAAACGACCAAAGAACGGGAGCAAAACGACGGACAGACGGGGGGAAACGGCCAAACCAACCAAAAGAGCCAACCGAAGCCCGCGCAAGCGAGGCGAACGAGGGAAGGGAAAAAGAAGGCCCACGACCAAACGGCCGGGGACACAAAGCCAGGGCAACCCAAACAACAGGGAAAGAAACACACAACAGAAAGACGGCACACAAAAAAACGACACCACAACAAAACACAGACCAGCACACCCGCACCAAGCCAACGCAAGCGACCGGCAGGGAAAAAACCCCAACAAACCACGACACCCCGAAGGGACAGGCCCAAAGGCGGGGAACACCAAACAACGGACACCAAACGCGCAGCCAGAAAGCCGAGGGGAGGAAAGAGGCCGCCCCGAAACGAAGCAGCAAAAACACACCCAGCACAAGAACCACAGGAAAGGGCCAAAAACAGAGGCGACAGGAACCACCCAGACAAAACAAAAAAAAAGACAAGGAAAAAAAAAAAACGGACGCAAGGAGGAGAGGAGAGAGAGGAGAGAGAGCAAAAAACCCGAACAGGCGGCACAGGAAAAGCAGGGCGCCAAGAAAAGACGCAACCCGAAACAGCAAAAGCCGGAGAGGGACACAACCAGCAAAACGCCAGGAGGAAGAAGAGAAGGAACAGAGGGGCCGGCGGCCGGCCCCCAAGCCGACAGGGCACGCGACCGCACGGGCAAGCCGAAGCCCGCGCGAGAGCACGGCACACCCAAGAAGCCAGGGAAACCGCACGCCCCGGAACAAAAACGAAGGGAGGGGAGGGACACAAAGCCGCACAAAAACCAAGCCACAAAACGACAGGCCCAAGGCCCGCAGACCACAGACAACCGCAAACGAGAGCGCAGGACCAACCCCCCCCCCCGGCAGACAGACCAAAGCACCAACCCGGCCCCGGCACCACCGCCACCCAAAGCCCCCCAGGGCCAGACGCGCGGGCGCACGCAACAACCCCCCAAAAACCCCAACCCGCCCCACGGGGCCCAGCCCAGCCGCCCACAGCGAGGCGAGCACCCGGCCGGCACCACCGAAAAAAAAAAGGCCCCCAAAAAACCCCGACGGAGGGGGGCCACAGGGAGGGCGCACCCAGACGGCGCGACGGCCGCCGCCACACAGGCGACAACCAAACAGCACAGGCGTCAAGGGAGGCAAAACCCAGGCCGCACCAACGAAAAAGCGCGGCCAAAACCGCAGCCGACCAAGGAGGACAGGCCAAGCCACAACCAACACCAACCACACGACACCGGGACCGCACAGGGGACGAAACGGGAACGACGGGACGCGGGGCCACCGGGAGAAACAACAAAAAAAAAGCGGGGACGCAGACCCGCAAAGGAGCAGGGACACCACGGGAACCAGCCACGGCGGAGGGGGAGGGGGAGAGAGAGAGGAGGGGGACCGCCGGCAAAGCGCCGCACAAAACAAACCCAGGAAACAAAGAACCGCACGAAGCGAGCAAACGGGACCGGCCCCAAAGAAACACCAGAGAAGAACGGCAAGGCACACACAGCCAAGAGAAACACCGAAAAACAGACCACAACCACAAAGAAACAAAGCAAACAAAAAAGACCCAAAAGCAGAACGGGGAAGACAGGCCAAAAGCAACGGACAGACAACGAAGAAAGGGACACGGAAAAAAAAGCAGCCCAAAAAGACCAACGCGAAAAAGACAGAAACACAGCGAGGCAAAAGATGAAGACCAAGGCCCCAAGCGAGCCAAACGCAAAACCAGAAGAGAAAAAAACCAAAGCCACAAACCAAAAACGGCGCAGCCGCGCAACACAAAAAAAAAAAAAAGCGGGAGGGGGACCCGCCACGGGGGACGACAAGAGCGGGCGACCCCCGGGAAGGACACGGGGAAGACAAGGCCCAAAGAAACCGGGAAGACGGCCGCAAAACACACAGCCAGGGGAAACGGGGGAAAAGGAACCAAAAGCACGGACAGCAGGAGAAGGCAAGGCAGCCAACAGGCAACCGCCACCCAAACACCCGAGGCGGCCAGGGCCGAAACAGGCCACAACGGCCCGCCAGGCCAGGCGCGCCAGCCAAGCAACAGGCGAACGGCAAAAGGGAAGGCAAGGGGAAAACCCGACAAGGAGAGAGAGAGGGGCAACAAAACAAAGCCGCCAACAGGCGAAAACACCCCGAAACCGAACACAACCGAGGGGGACACCAACCGGGCACAAAAGGAAGAAAAAGAAAAGACCGAACAACCAAACACCAAGCAAAACAACCAGCAGAAAGGCAAACGCAGGAGGCGCAGGAAGCACCGAAAAACAGCGGCGCCGCCCGGCGCCGGCCGCGAAGCAGCGACCAAAGAAAAAACGGACAACGCAAAACAAACAAAACCGCCCAGAAAGAAAAAAGGGAGGGGGGGGGGAGAGGGACCGAACAAGGCAAAGCAAGCCAGAAACCCACAAGGCCGGCAACACACCGCACAGCACAGCACCCGCCAACAAGCAAAGGCCCCAGAAAAACAGCCACAAAACCCGAACGAAACCCCGCCGCGCAACAAGAAAAAAAAAACAACCCCCACCCACAAAAAACAAGAAAAAACACACCCCCGGGCGGAAACAAGGACCCGCCGGCCCCCCCCCCACACCACGGAACAAAAAGACGACAAGCCCACCAAAACCACCAAACACAAAAGCCCCCCGCGCAACCGGAAACAAAAAACGCCAAAACGCACAGGCCGCGCAGAACACAAAAAACCAACCCAGGACGGACACAGACAAAGGCCCACACCACAGAAACAGGGAACGCGGAACGCACCGCAAGCAGAACGCAACGAGGGGAACGCGAGCCGGCGCGCAAAAACCGCCACAGAACACAAGGCCCACAGGCCCGAGAGAAACCAGGAACACCCAACGAACCAAAACAACAAAAAACACAGCGGAGGAAAAGACAAAAGGAAAAAAGCAAAAAAAAAAAAAAAAAAGGGAAAAAAAAAAAAAGAAAACAGGCCCGAAGCCCAACACAAACCGGAAACAACAGAGCAGCAAGGAGCGGAGAAAAACGCGGCCGAAAGCAAACAAAGAGGAAAGACAAACAGAGGCGGAGAAAAAAGAAAAAAAAAAAGAAACGCCACCAACGGGCGGGGGAAAGAAGCAAAGCGGCCCCCCCCCGCCAAGAGGGCCAAGCAAGCCGCAGGAAAAAGCAGGCCACGGAACGCCCGGCAGCCCGAAGCAGAGAGGGAGGGGCGACACACACACACCCGACAAACCAAACCGGCAAAACGAACAGCCCAAGGCGAAGCAACCCACGAGGCAAACCACGGGCAAGCGCA
This sequence comes from Sceloporus undulatus, assembly GCF_019175285.1. Lineage (NCBI taxonomy): Eukaryota > Metazoa > Chordata > Lepidosauria > Squamata > Phrynosomatidae > Sceloporus > Sceloporus undulatus. The sequence goes on along the minus strand of NC_056522.1, from coordinate 192,896,665 downwards.
AACAAGGAAAACGCCACAAAACAGCACCGGGCAGGGAACCAAAAAGAAAAAGACAAGGCGACGCACGACCAAGCCGGGCGCCAGGCGGGCGCCAGGCCGCCCGCAAAAAGAGGCCCCGGCGCAAGAAGCGGAAAAAAAAGCCGGAAACCCGAAAAAGGAGCAAGAAGCGCCCCAAACCCACAAAACGACGGCCCAACCCAACAACAACGGAAACGCCCAACGAAGCCAGGGACCACGAAAAACAAGACGGACAGAACGGGAAACAAAAGAGCAGCGGGAGCCCGAAGACAAAACAAACAACGAGGAGAGAAAACGAAAGGGCACAACGGCACAGAAAACGGGCCGCGAAGCAAACGAACAAAGAGGGCACGAAGCACCAAAGCAAACGAAAAAACGCCAGGGCAAGGACAAAGCGGCCCCAGGCGCCCGCGCCCCAGGCGACAGCCGCGGAGGAAAGGACACGGGGCGGACCGGGGCGGGGGGGAGCGCAAGCAGAAACGAAAAAGGAGGCACAGAAGCAGAGAACACAAAACCCCGGAAGACAAGCAACACCCAAAACCGGACACCAAAAAGCGAACACAAGCCGCGAAAGCGGACCAACAGGACAAAAAAACAAAAAAAGCGGCACACAAGCCGGCGGGGCACAAAGAAGGGCCCGAGAGCACACCCGGAGACAAAAAACAGAGACAAGACAAACAACCGAAGCGGAGGGGGGAAAGGCAGGCGCCCAGGGGCCGGGCAAGGAGGCCGCCAAAGACAGAGAGGCCGGGGAAGAAGCAAAGAGCAACGGGCGAAAGAGGAACAGAGGAAGAAGAGGAAAAGAAAACAGAGACAAAAAACAGCCGGGGCAGCAAACAAGACAGAAAAAGAACAAACACGGAGAAAAGAGAAGACAAAAACCAGCCAAGGAGAGGGAGCCGCAAGCACAACGGCCAGGCACACACCCCAGCGCCCGCACGGCGCCAAGAGGGCGAAGAAAGACACCAGAAGGAGGGCACGACAGAAAGGAGGGAAGAGAAACGGAAAACACACGCGGAAGAAACGAGGAAAAAGAGGGGGGACCAAACACGGCGGCGAAAACCGCCGGGGACAACAGAAGACGACGAACAGGCACGGGGCGCGAAAAAAAAAAAGCCACGGCCCAGGAAACGGAACAGGGGACCAAAAGGCCAGACCGCACCCACAAGCCACCAGCACCCCCCAAGCAAAAAAAAGAAAGGGACCGGACACACAAGGCCACCAAAAAAAAGCCCCCGCGGAACAAAAACGCGGAGACAACCCAAAACCGCGCCCACGCAGCAGCAACAAACAGGACGGAGGGGCCACCGCGGGCCAAACCGCAAAGAGGCCGAGGGGCCCCCACAAACGCAAAGCAAAAGCAGGCCCAGGCCGCCGCCAAGAAGACGAAAAAAGGCAGGGGAGAGGAACAGAGGAGACAGGAGGGGGGCGAAACAACCGCAAAGACAAACGCCAAGACGACCCAAACGGCGGGAAGCAACGGCACGCCGCGGGGAGAGGGAAACACAAAAGCAAACGCGAACCAGGGGCACACACCCCAGGGGCGGCCCCAACAAACGGGACAGACGAGGAGAAACGAAAAGGGGAACCCGAACCGGGCAGCCGGAAACGCAACACGAACGCACACCAGAAAAGGAGCGGAGCACCACAAGGCCACCACCACAGCCGGGACCACCACCCAAGACCAACCGGAAAAAAAGCCCCAGGGAAAACCACGCAACCAGCCCCCAAAAGGACAGACAAGCAGCAGCCCGCGCAGCACCCACGCACCGGAGCCCAGAAACAACAAAACCGAACGGGGCAGAACAAAAAGGCCCCCAAAGAGCAAAAAACAGAGCCAAAACAACAAAAGAGACAAGGACCGGGAAAAGCCCGGCCCCAACGCCACAAAAAAAGCGCACACAAACCCACCCCACCCGAAACACCAAACAGCGCAACGAGAAGCGGAAGAGACGAACCCGCCCGAGGGAACCCCGAGAAGCAAGCAAAGCGCCGAGGGGGACGAGCAGCGCGGCAGGGGGAAGGGAAGAGGGCGGGCCGGACAAAGAGGGGAGCGGAAAAAGGGAAACAGGAAGGAGGAGGGCAGCGGCAGACGAGGCGGGCAGAGAGACAACAGGGGGGACGGGGGAAAACAAAAGCAAGAGACAAAAGAAGAAGGCGCCACCAGACCCACCACCGAAACAGCGCGCGGGGGAACGGGCGGGGCCAAAAGAGGAAACAGGCGGCCACGCACAACAGCACCCGAACAAAAAAAAAAAGCCCGCCAAGCCCGCGACAAAGCAAAAAAACGGACACCAAAACAAAGGAGCGCGGGGAAAACAGGCCAAGGCGGGCGAACCGCCCCCGGGGCCCGGGGCACCCACCCGCACGAACAGAAGGACCAAAGACCAAGGGCCCGAAAAACGCGACCACGGAAAAAAAAAAAGAAAAACCCCCGCCCACCAGCCCCCGACAGGGCGACCCAACGCAGAAAAAGGGGAAGAGGCAACCGACGGCGCCCAAGCCAGGAAAACAGGAGGCAAGACACAGGAACGAACGAAACACGGGAACAAACCAAAGCAACACACACACCAAGAGAAAGACAGGCCGGGGGCGCAGAAAGGGCCCGCAAACACGGACCGAAGCACCAAGCCGCACCGGGCCCCAAACGAGGGAACAAGACCACCGCAACCGGACGCGAAGCAGGCCCACGAAAGGACACGCAAACAACGGACCCAAACAAAACGAAGCCAACCAGACCAAAAAAACGGGAAAAGGCGGCCCCCGAAGCGCAGAGGCGGGAGGAACACGACACACCCGAAAAAACCCAAAGCCACGAAGAAAACAAACACAGACAGAGGACGAAAGAGACCAAGAAAACCCAAAGAGGACCAAAAAACAACAGAAGGGCACCACGGGGCCAAAAAAGACGAGCGCCAGGAAGCCAGAACGGCCAGAGAAGAGAAAAAAAAAGAAGAGGAGGGAGGGAGAGAAAGAAACGCACCGGCACGCAACACAAAAAACCCGGCCACGGGCCCAAAGCCGGCGAGCCAAAAGAGCCAACAGGAAAAGAAGCCCGCCCAGCACACGAACCAGGACCCACACGGCGACGAGGAGCCAACCAGCCGCAGAAGCGGACAACCAGAACCGACGGAAGGCGGGCACACGCAAAGCAAAGCACAGGACGGACGGGCGACCAAAGCAAGCAGAACAACACAAAGCCCCACAAAACGGAAGGACGCGCGGGGGAACGAGGGGGGAAAAGACGAAGAGAAACCGAAAAAAGAAGCACGCGGAAACGCGAAAAGAAGCCCACGCCCCCGGGCCAGCCCGCCCGCAAAAAAAAAAAAGGGGGACGCAGCAAACCAACGCCCAACCAGCGGGCCCACGGCCCAGCAAGAAAACAGAGAGGAGGGGGAAAAACCACGAACGAAACCCGACGACCCCGAGCGGGAGCGCCAGCACGAGGAAACACCCCGAAACACAAAACAAAACAAAAACAAACGACAAAAACCAGGAGGCCACACGCCAGCCAAAAAAAAAAACAAAGAAAAAAGCCAACGAACAACCACCAGACAACGCCGCCAGAGGGGCCAACACGGCAAAGCGCCACACGACAACCACGCACGCACCCAAAAAAGAACAGGCGGGAAGCCAGACCAGAGAAAAGAAAGAGACAAGGGGCGCGGAGAAGGGCAAACCGCGCGACAAAAAAAAAAAAAGCAAAACCCGCAGGCGACGCGCGGGAAAGACAGGGAAAAACCACGCGAACGGGAGACGGGGGGAAACAGGGGGGAAAGCCACCCAAGCCGAGCCCCGCAAGAAAGAGGGAACCAAACCCGAAAGCGGCCCAAGACCGAAAACCCCGCCCAGAAGCCCCACCCGAAGCCACAAGGACGAAGCCCAAGGACCGCCACCACACAACAGCCCCCACCGCCCACCGGAAGAACCCCCACCAACCGCCCCACACCACCCCCCCAAGGCAAACGAAAACCGCCGGGCCAACACACGCCCCACGAAGCCCGGCCCCCGCCCGCCGCAAAGGCAGACGGGAGGGAGAGGACGGGAGAGAGGGACGAAAGGAGGGGAAGGGAGACCCAGGGGGAACCAGGAGACCCCCAGCGAAAAGAAAAAAAGGGGAAGAGACGGAGGAAGCGAACAAACGACACAGCGGCAAACCAGGGAAAACCACAACGGGGAACAAAAGGAACAAACCCAAGAGCCAGCCAACGGAACGGGCCCCAGGCAAGAAAACCAAAAAGAAGACCGCAGGACCAGGAAAACGAGCCAGAAAAAAACGAGAAACACAGACCCACAACAGCAAGGCGCAAGGGGGGAAGCGAGCCAAAGCAGGGAAGACCGGGCAAAAAAAAAAAAAAAGGGGCGCCCGGAGCAAAACGACAAAAGGGACACGACGCCAAAGAATAAACAAAACAAGAAGCAAACAACAACCCCCGCCCAGGGGGAAAAAAAGAACCGCAGCAAGAAAACGAGGAGCGGCGCGGGCCACGGAAGACCAAAACAACAAAGAAGAGGCAAGGACGAAAGACGGGGAAGAAAAGACAAAGAACACAAAAAACACACGCGAGACCGGGCCAGAAACACCAGGAGGAAAAAAGCCACAAGGAGCGCGAACAGCCCCCAGGGACGAAGGGGGAGAAAGGGCAACCCAAACCGGGGAAGCGAAAGGCACCCGACGGGAGCGACCAGGGGGGGGGGACGGCAGGGGGGGGGAAGAAAAAAGAAGGGGGAAAAAAAAGGAGCGGGGCAACAACAGGGAGCGCCAGCCCGCCGGAGCCACAGGGGGCACGAGGCCGGGAAGGGGGGCGCAGCAGCCAGGCCAAGGAAAAGGACGAGACGACAGACAGAAGAACCCACAACCAACAAGAAGGGGAGAAGGGGAAGGAAAAGAACGAAAAAAAGGGCCCCCAACACCACCCGCCGAGAAAGAAAAAAGAAGCAAGAGACGCACAAAGACGCGGAGCACCAAGACAAGCAAAAAGAACAAAGGCCACGAAAAAAAAACAGCACAAGAGACAAGGGGAAAAAGCAGAGGAGGCGAGCGGCAGAAACGACCAGGCGCAAAAACGACAAAAAAAAAACCGGAAACGAAAGAAAGCAACAACAAAAAAAAAAAAGAACACAAGGAAGACGAAACAGCCGCAAAGGCCAAGGAAAACAGGAAAGGAAAAAGAGGAAAAAAAAGAAACAAACAAGCGAGGGGGGAACGGCAGGCCGCACAAAACGCGAACCAACCGCAACAAACACGCAAAAGCGACACAACGGGGAACCCGAGCGAACCCCCCGGCCGGCGGGGCGGCACAAAGGGGACGAGCACAGAAGGAAACAAAACAAAGGGCAGACGCAGGCGAAAACAAAAACAAAAGCACCGAAAAGAACGCGAAGGGACGCGACACAAAACAACCCGCCAAAAGACCGGCGACAGAACACAAAACAGAAAAACGCCGCCGCAAACCACGCAGGGAAAAAAAAACAACAACCAAAAAGAAAGAAAGAAAAAACAAGCGCAAGAAAAAAAGCAAAAAAGAAAAATAGGGGGAAAAGAAAAAAAAAACCACCCGGAGAGGGAAAAGGGCAGGGCCGGAAACGGGAACCAGGGCGGGACGGCGAGAGCGACAGACGGAGGCACGCACAGAGGGACCAAGAGAAGCCGGGGGGGAAACGGACCAGAGCGGCAGACGAGGCCCGGAAACAAGGCAGGAAAAGAGCACAAAGACAGACAGCAGAAACAACAAGAGAAGAGAGAAAAAAAAAAAAAACAAACAACCAAACAAAAAAAAGCAAGGGACACAAACGGAAGACCGGAGGAAAGCAAACACCGAAGGGACCAAGGCACGAACAAACAGGCCAAAGCGACCGCAAAAGGCAAAAGCCCACGGCCGAGGGAGCAAGAAGAGAGAAAGAGAGAGGAAAAAACAACAGGGGACAACCACAACCGGGCCCCGGAGAGGGACCGGGACCAACGCAGCCACAAAAAGACGAGCAAAAGGAAAACAAGGGGGGCGGAAAAGGACGGACCCCCCACGGAGCGGCAAAGGCCCCCAAAAAGCACCGAGCGACCCAGAAACAAGGACCAACGGCCCACAACACAACACAACCGCGCACACACCAGGAAGCGAGCCCCAAGCGCGCGCGCGGCACGAGCGAACGGGAGGCCCCCCGAAACACACACACGAGGACGCCCACAACCACCAAAGACACGGCAAAACCAACCGCAAAAAGGGCCAGGCGCAGACAGACGCCGCGGCGAGGGCCAACGAAGGAGCCGCCGACCCCAAAACAAAAAACCAAGCAAAAGAACAAAGGAGGCACAGAACGGGACCAGCGGCGCACGGGCGACGGCAACCCAAAACCGAAGGAAAAAAGGGGACAAGCAGGGAGCGCACAGCAAGGGCACACGGAAGCGGGCAGCAAACCCAAAGAGCCAAAACAAAAAAAAAAAGCCCCCACAAGACACCAAACAAGAAGAGGGGCGGGGGAGCGGGAGAAAACCCGGACGACGAGGGAGGACGACGCGCGGCCGAAACGGACAACGAAGGAAGAAACACCACGAAGCAGGCAAGAAAGGCGAAGGAGAAGCCACAACCAGGGAAGAAGGCCGGCAGGAGGCCAAGAGAACACAGCGAGACACACCGCAAAACAAAAAGAGGACGCGGAAAACAAGAACAACGAAAAGACAGAAGAGGGGGCAAGCGAAGCAAGCGCCACACGGGGCGACGGAACAAGGGGCCACAAACCGGACAGAGGCCACGGGGGAGGGCCGGCCCGACACGAAGAGAAAAGACAGGGGAGCCAAGAAAAAGACAGAGAAAGGAAAACCGCAAGAAGAACAGGAAGAAGAGGCCAGAGAGAAGCGCAAAAAGAACCGGAAGCGGGGAAAAGAACAAAACAAGGCAAGAGCAGCCGAGCGCAAGGGAAAAACGGGAAAAAAGGAGGCCGCAAAGGCCGGGGGAAACAAGGAACACGGACCAAGCCGGCCAGCGCAGACGAGACCAACAAGACGACAAACGGGCACGCCACAGCGGCGGAGGGCAGAGAGAGGAGGAAAGCAGAAGCCGGAAGCACAACGGGAAGCCGAACAAAAGACAACAAGGGACAGACCGAAAAGGCCAGACGAAAAGGAACAGAAAAGACGCCCGACGACAAAGGGGGCCCGAGCCGGCACCCACCGCCAACCAAAAAACAAGGTCGACCCACAGCCAAAACCCCGCAAAAGGCACCTAAAGGACGGGGGACGAAGGCCAAAGCGGCCACCAGGCCAAGCCAACAAGAAGAAAACAAGGCGAAAGCCACCAAAAAAGAACGGGCGACCCGCCAGAAACCCAACACCCGGCGGAAAAGCCAAAGCCAAGCCCAACAAGACCCGAACCAGCCGCCGCAGAAGAGCGGCAACGCGGGGACAGGCGGAGAAGACGCACAGAACAAGCGACCAGGGAGCGGCCCGCAGCGGCAACAGCAGACAGACACACCAGCGAGCCAACACAGCAGGGCACGGCGGAAAAGACCGAGCACGGAAAAAACGAACCAGAACGAAAAAAAGCACAAAAAGGACGAAGAGCAGAAAAAAAAACAGGCGGGACAAGAAACACGGCGGCGGAGAAAAAGACCGAAGACAACCACCCCGGGAAGGACAAGACAGCCACAACCAGAGACCAAAACAGCACACCACCACAGCCCCCAGACGAAAAAAAGAGGGGACAGCGGCCGCAAAAAGCAAAAAGACACACAACAAAGCCGGGCCAACAAGGGAGGCAGCCCACCGCCAAGCCACCACCCGGCCACGCCAGAGCAGAAAGAGCCCACGGAAAAAAGACGACACGGGGAACCGAGGAAAAAGGGACGCACGAGGGGGACAGGGCGGCGGGGGGCGAGAGGGGGCCGGGAAAAAGAAGAGAAAGGAACGGAAGAAAACACAAACCACAACCAAGGGGAAAGGGCAAGCGGCGAAAGCCCAAACGACCAGCCCCCACGCAAGACAACAAAAGGAAAAAAGCACAGGGCAAGGCCGCCCGCCACAGGGCGAGCACCAGAAGAGGCGGGGCAAGCAAAACGAGCCGCGGGGAGACACGCCGCCCCGAACAGAAAAAAAACAAAAAAAAGAACCGGAAGGCGCGGAAGACAGAAAAGAGGCGGGAAAAAGGGGGGCAGAAAGGGAAAACCGGCGGCCGCGAACACAGCCGAAACAAAACCCGAAAAACCCGCAACAAAAACCACGGCAAAGCAAAAAGCAGAAGAAAACGGGAGCGAAGGCAAAAGGAGGAAAAACGAAAAGAGGACAAACAAAAGGGAGGGCCGGAGGCGCGAAAACCAAGGGGCAGAACCAAGGGGGGGAAAAAAGCAAAGAAAAGAGGAAAGAAGCCAAAGGAGAAGGCGGGGGGAGGGAGACCCCCAACGCCCAACGGGGCCAAAAAGCCCCAAGCGACGCACGGCCAGCCCAAAACGGGCCCCAACAGCCGAGCACCACCCGCCAGGGCGCCCCCCACCGCGACAAGCCAAACAAGAAAGACGCGGAACGCCGCGCACCGGGCCAAGCCACGCGCGACCCCCCACACGCAAAAGCAAAAGACCAAAGAAACGGGCCAAGGCAAGAAAAGGAAGAGGAACAGACAGAAGAAACCGGGCCCCCGGCAGCCAAAAGGACGGCGACCGGAAACGCGCGCGGAGGGCGGAGCGGAACGACCCCAAAGGACAAACGGCCGGCAAAGGAACAAACCAACGGGCACAAACAGCACGGGCGGAAGAGGGGGCAGGAACGAGGGACGAGGCCACAAACAGAAGGCCAGAAAAGGAAACCGGGGGGGGGGGGAGGAGGAGAGAGGAGGCCAGGCGGGAGGACACGAAAGCAGAGACAGGGGGCGCGAGCGCCAGGGCGGGCGAGGCAAAAAACCACAAGCGCCCAAGGGCGCCCAGCAGCGCGAACCGGGAACGGGAAGAACAGGCCCACCCGCGGAGCAAAGCCCAAAGGGGAGAGCCAACAAAAAAGCCCCGGCAGGGGGAGCGGAAACCAGACAAAAACAAAACCAGAGGGAGGGGAAAAGGGAGCCACGGGGGACCCACGAACAGAAGCGGCGGACAAACGCGGGGGCCAACGGAGGCGCAAAGCCAAGGGGCAAGGGCGCCGGGGGGGGGAACAGCGAACAGCAAGGCGGGCGCCGACCCAGGAAAGAAAAAAAAAGAAGGGACAAACCCAAAGGGGCGCGGCGAGGGGGAGGCGAACCAGGAGGGAAACAAAGACGACAGAACCCGACCAGGACCAGAAAAGGGGGGGGAGAAAGAAGAAAGGGAGCAAAGAGACAAAGAGCGGGGCGCGGGAAAACCAAAAGGAAGCAAAAGCAAACAAACCAAGGGAGACGCCCCACAGGAGAAAAAACCAAGGCAAGAAAAAAACCACGCCAGAAAAAGGAAAAACAGGGGAGGGCGGGGCGGACAGGGCCGCCGGGGGAGGCGCGCCCCCCCCGGGGGGAAAGAACCGAAAGACGAGCGGGGAAAAACAGCCCGCGAGACGACCCGGGGCGAGACCACCACCGCCGGGGGAAACGCAACAAGAAGAAAGCCAGCAGGGGCCGACACAGAACCGCGGCCACAGCCACCAACAAAGGCAAACGAAAACCACAAACCACCCCCAAACGAACAGCGACAGGCCAGGCAAACAACACCAACAAAAAACACCCAAAAAAGCCGAAAAAGACAGAAGAGGGGGCGGGGCAGGGAACAGGGGCAGAGCCAGGCGACCCAACGAGACCAGACCCGAAGCAGAGAGACGGCGACAGGCGACGAGAGACAGGGAGAACCGGGAGACAGGAGGCACCGGGCCGGAACCGAACGGAGAGGCAAGGAAAACGAGGGGGACGGCGGGGGCAGCACCAGACGGAAACAAGGGGCAGACACGCAGAGAAAAAGCGCGGAAAGGGCGCAGCAAGCGCGGAAACCACAGAAAAACAGGCCGCAGGAAACGCAGGGCAGAGGCACGGAAGCCGCCCCACAGACCAGGAACCAAGGAGGGAGAAGGAGACCACTAACAGGGGGCGCGACGCAAGAAACAAAAAAAAGAAGGCGAAAGAAGGGGACAGAGGGGAAAAACCAAGCGAGAAGGACGCAGGCCGGCAGAACAAGACCGCCCCAGAGGGGCAGGAGCGGGCAGGGAAACGGGGGGCAAGAGAGAAAACAGGAGACAGGACGGGGAGCGAAAGACGGACGAGAAAGGAGCCCCCGCCAGCACAAGGCCAAGCAAGAGCCAAAAGGGCCAAAGAGACGAAGACGACACCGGCACGGCCAGGCGCAACACAACGGGGCGCCAAAGAGGACAAAGCCCGCACGGGAAGAGACGCCCCGCACAGACAGCCCGGGGAGGGGGGAACGGAGGCACACGAACAAAAACCAACCCAACACCAAGAAGACCCACAAACACAAAGGACCGGAAGACCCAACAGCCCCCAACAACAAGAGAGCAAAAACAGAAGAAGCCAGGGGGAACCGAACGACCAGCCGAAAAGAGCAAAGGAGAGCAAGAGCCAAAAGCCAAAACGCCCAAGGAGGCGGGACCAGCCGCGCACACAACAACAAAAAAAAGACAAAGAAGGGGGAGGGAAGGGCAGAACAGCGACGGAAAGACCCAAGGAAGAACGAAGGAGGAGGGGGCGAAGAAACGCCCGCCCAGAGCGCGGCACCCCGCAGCGAAGAAAGCGGACAGCCCAGGAGGCCGCCGAGGGGGCCCGCACCGCACCCCGGAACGGAAAACCACCCAAGGGACGACCGGAGAAGACAACCAAAGGCGACACAAAGGGGGCGAACAAAGGGGAACAACCACAAAAGAGGCAGAGCAGCAGCAGAGAGGGACAAGGAAAGGGGGGAGGGAAGCCAGAAACGCACCGGAGACAGGCGCAGGAAGACACAAAAGCAAAAAAAAAAGGCCACGCAAGCGGAAGAGGAACGGCCCAAAACCAAGGGGGGAAAAGAAAGAACCAGAGGAAGAGGAAGACCAAAAACAAAGAGACAGAAGCAAAGGAGGGGGACAACCAGAAAGCCCACGCAAAAGAAGCGAGGGGAGGGCCGAAGGAGAACCCCGAACAAGGGGCGCCAGGCAAGACGGAAGAAGCCCACGGCCCGACCAACGGACAAGGGCACAGCCACAAACCAACCAGGCACCGAAAGCGCCGCGAGGCGGGCAAACAAAAGAAACAGGCAACACAGGCAGGCAGCCAAAAGAACGAAACAGCCAGCCAGAGACGAGAAAAACAAGACAAGAGGGGGGCGAAAGGAAGGCCCCGACCAAGGAACAACACACGGAACCAACCGACCCAACACCGAACCAACGCGACAAACGAAAACCCAAGAAAACAAGCAGGAGACCCACGAAGGAGGACGACGCCGAAGGACGACACGAGAGAACAAGCGCAAGAAAAACACAAACAGCGAACGGACCCGGCCGCGAACCCCGGGGCCGGCACAAAGGCCCCGCGCGCGACCGGCCCGGCCGGCCACACGAAACCCAGACGACGGGCGGGCGCCGCAGGGGGCAAACGGGCCGCCGACACAGCGCAAACCACGGCACGGGAAAACACAAAGCCGGAGAGCGGCAGCGGCAAAACAAGCGACGAGCCAACAAAGACGAAACAAACACCCGCGGGGCAAAACGACACCCGAGACGAACGGGAAAAAACCACAAAGAAAAAAAAACAAGCACAGAAAACAAACACAAAGACCACGGGCCGCACACACCGCGACGAGGGGGCAGGCGCACAAGCGCACGCGCCAGAACGCCCCACAGCCAAAAGGCCCGGGCCAGGGCGAGGAGGGCGCCGGCGACCGGAAAAAAAAAGAGGGAAGGAGAGGCGCGCCAGAAAGGAGGCGGCGAAGCACAAACGGGCACCGAACCGAGAGACCGCCCGCGCACCAAGCGCAAAACAGCACCCCCGAACCCCAAAAAAAAAGGGCCAGGGGCAAAGGACGCGCGCGCAGGAGGGACCACAGGCACAACAACGACGGAAGGGGAAAACAAACCAACAGGAAAGCCAACAGAGCAAACAAAGAACGAAAAAAACACGGGAAAACCAGAAGCGAACAAAAACCCGCCCAAAGGCCGCGCACAAGACGACACCACAGCGGGGGCCGACGGCCAAGAGAAACCCACCAACACGGGCAGACGCGGACGAAGACCAAAGCGCGGGACCACGAGCAACCCAACAGCGAGCCAACGAAGAGCAAAAGAAGACACCAGGAACACGCGCAGAGGCGGCCGCCACCATAAACAAACAACGCCAAGAGCAACCCACAAGAAAACGGCAGCGCCACCAGACAACAACCAAAGAAGAGAAAGAAGAACAACAACAAACAACAACAAACAAGGGAGGGGAACCCCCAAGCACACAGCGGAAAAACGGAAAGAAAGGACAGAAAAAACCCCACCGGAAAACACCAGCGCGGAAGCAGGACGGCCGCCAGGACGAGCCACACCGCAGGCGAAGGCCACGCGCAAACACGAAAAAAACCGGCCCACACAACGGGGAACAAACAACACGGACCCCCGCCAACCGCAGACCAGCCCAGAACACGGGGGCCGAAAAGGGGCACGGCAGGGGCAGACGGAAGCGAGAAGCAAGAAAAGAAACGGACAAAGGCAAAAACGAGCAGGCCGAACGCAAGCAAACAACACGGGGGAGAAGGAAACGGGCAGAAGAAAGCAGAACCCCCAACCGGCAAGGCCGCAAAAGACACGAGCCAAGCGGAGAAAAAACAACGGCCCAGGCCCGCCCCAGACGCCCCCCCAAGGGGCACCAACGGGGGAAAAAACGGCCAGCGAAAACGGGCGAAACAAAGAAGACAAAGAAGGCGCCAGCCGGGAAAGAAGGACCCGCGGCGACGAGGAGCGAACCGCAAACACGAGGCGAAGCACGGGGCCCACCCAAAGGGAGGGCGGGGAAACCCCGCAGGCCGCCAGGGCGCAAACACGCAAAGCGAAAAAAAAAAAGGACCGAGAAAAGAGGGAAACAAAAGCAGGGCAGCGAGAAACAAAGCAGCAGCAGCGAGGGCCGGCGCGGGGGGGGGAGGAACAAGGCAGAAAACAAGCCGGAAAGGAGGACCAAAAAACCACGGCCACAGAGAAAAAAGAAGAAAAAGACCCCAAGCCGAGGGCGGGCACACGACGGCCGGCGCAGGACCGAAGGAACCGCGGCGAAACAAGCAAGGAAAAGGAAGCGAGGGAGGAAGAAACAACCAGCCGAGAAAGGGGAAAAAAAAAAGACGAAACAAAAAGAAAACGGGCAACAAGACAAAGCCAAGAAGGCGAGACCAACACGACAAGGGAACCAGCGCAACCCAGCAGACACCAGAAAAACAAAGCCCCAACAACCCACAAACGGACAACAACCAACGGGGAGGGGGCAGGGCCCGACAGGGGGACACAACACCCGGCACGACCGGGGGAGGAGAACGCGACCAACGAGCAACACAGGGGGGCGGACGAAGGAAGCCACAAACGAGCAAGAAACAGCGGAGGGAGCCGGCACAGACGAAACAACCAGCCCGGCAGGGCGCGAAAACGGGGAAGCACAACGACGACACCGGGCGACAGAGCGGCAAAAGGAACCAGAACAGGAGAGCACCCGCCCGGCAAGCAAAAAAGCGCAAGCCGCCCCAAAAAAAAGAAGAGACGAAACCCACAAAAAGCCACCACACCACGGGAGGCCACGCGCCGCAGCAAAGAACAAGGGCCAACAAAAGCCAAGACCGAAAGAGCCGACCCCAGCACACGCCCACCGAAGCGCAACGCACCCACAGAACAAGGGACAAGCAAGAAAGGAGGGAAGGCACACCCAAACCGCCAGGCCAAACGCAAAGGCGAAGCCGACAAACAGAGGGGGGGCAAGAACGCCAGAGACCCGCGAACAAGCCGGGGCGCAAAGGCACAGGAAACAACAAAGCGGCCGGCACACCACGGGCAACGCGGAAAGCCGCCAGACGCCCACAACCGGCGCCCCACAAGCCCAGACGGAAGGCACAGAGGCCAGCAAAAGCGAAACGGCGCCGAGGACAGAGGCCCAGACACAGGCGCAGACAGAAGAGACAAAAAAACCAGCGAACCACAACCGGCGAGCCAGAGGCAGCCGACACCAAGAACCACAAGAAACCCACAAGACGAGAAA
>NC_056522.1:192861489-192882481 GCF_019175285.1 Sceloporus undulatus | reverse complement strand
ATCCAGCAAGATTTAGTCTCTAGACATCCCCCAATTTTAGCTAAATTTTTATGGAAAGATGTATTTCAGGATCCCCAAATACATCTTTTATCTATAATTTTCAGGGCCTTATCTGGGTTAATGCCTGTATCTATTGTTGTTTTGTTGTACTGTTTGTTGTCATGTTTTGTGTTTGAATGTATTAATAAAATTTTAATTAAAAAAAATCTGATCTGTTCAACAACATTTTTGATCTGCCATGTTCCTCTCAGCTTAGTCCCAGTTTCCAGCTATGTTCTGCTTTAAAGATTTTGTTCTCATTCCTATCCAGGTTCCTAATTCTGAACAGATTGACTTGATACTATCATACATATTAAAGTGAACCCATCAGCCAACTACTTAATTTATAAATTTTTAATTGTAAAACTGGGGAGAGGGGATGGGAAGAAGGTGTTCCTCCATTGATTCACCACCCAGTCTCTATAGTGAATAATGGAAGGAATTAAGATTCAGAATATGTGGACTCACAGAATGTAGCTGCTTTATCCACCATTTAAGTCCAAGTGCAGTAAAAATGAGCTACAGAGATTCCAACTTTGAAAAAAAACACATGCACATTATGATACAGATGTTTGAAAAATCATGTCTTATTCTGATCTTCATAGAGGGACATAGCCATTGCTGCAGATGAACTGAGGGCAACAAAAAAGAAGATGGACCTTAAACTGGAAGAGGTAAATGCAGCATCAAAAGAGGGAGAGAGAGAAATGAAGACACAAGTTAAGAATGTATGACTGTAAACACTAGGTCTCAAATTTTCCATATTTGAGATAAAGCAATTTAAATTAAGAAGATAAGTTTTAAAGATGAAGATAAAGCAAAGCATGCATATTGTTGGTTTTAAGCTTTCATGTTGCTCTCAGTGCTGAAAAGCTTGCTTATATACAGGCATACGTCAGTCAGTTAACAAACCCTCTGGTAAAAAAGTTGCTTTACACAAAGTCTTTTAAACCCTTTCTAACACCCCCTTTCCTTCTTTTCTGTCTAGCTAGAAGTTTTTGAGCAGTATCAGCATTGGGAGGATGGTGAAAGAGGGCTGGAGAAACAGAGATTTTCAGTACTGGGGCAATGTGTCTGCAGTAAACAAAAACAAAAAGATTCTGAGCTAGGAAAGGATGGGATTCTACTGTAGATGTGTGTACCTGTCTGTAGCAGGCAAGGGAAACAGCAGCTGCCTCCAGAATACCTTACTTAGCATGTGGGAACAGCAAAACAGTGAGGAAAGGTGGATCTGCCTCACTAGCAACCACATCATTTAAAAAAAAAAACAACAACCAAAATAATTAAATAAATAAAAGAGACAGAGATCTGGCAATAAAAATGGAAATCAAGAAATAGAAAAGTGGGAGTTGGTAAAATAAAAAAAAACCATCCCTTGATGTATTTTGGGAGAAATTTTCAAGTGTTCTCTTTAAACTTTAACCAGTTTCTGTTTACTTACGTAAGGGTTATCTGACATACTGTAGTTTCACTTCACATATTTGGTGAAACATGTTGAGGTACTCTTCTTTTTTTGTTGTGTAGGAACTTATCCATATTCTTTCATACTATTTTTGCCTCTGGTACCAAAAGTTCATGTTAAAAAAGTAATGCCCAGAAATACATACATTTCATTAATTGACATATATATATATATATAGAGAGAGAGAGAGAGAGAGAGAGAGAGAGAGAGACAGAGAGAGAGAAATCAAGTTTACAGTCATAACTTGATAGTCCTTATTTAAATCTAAAACAACTCTTAATTTACCAATTGCAGCTAACAGAACAGTTGGCCAAGGAGTCTAGCCTGCGAGAGAATTTGCAAGAATCCCAGGCTGTCCTGATTTATCAGATGAATGATATGGAAATGATGGTGGAAAAAGAACGGAAGCAGGTTTGTGAGGCACCAGCAACATCTTGTCCTTCCTTTATGATTTTACCAAACTGCAGTCTGCAGACTATGGAAAGGCTACTCTTAATGCAAAAATTTAAAGAGCATATTGTTTATGATCGTTTGTAAAAATTGGTACTGTGGGACCTCCCCTTATGCTGGGATCTGTTCCAGATCCCTCTGCGTAAGGGGAAATCAGCCGTATGCTGGAGCCCCATAGGAACGAATGGAGCTCGGACCTGTGTCGCATGGCAACACATCAGCGCATGCGTGTGCGATGGGCACGCACCCCATTAATTCTTATGGGGCGCGCAATGGGCTCTTCTGGCGTGGCTTTCAGCGTATGCTGAAAGCTGCGTATGGTGCGCCCGCGTAAAACACAGGCACACTGTATTACTGCTCCAGCTATTCATCCATCAATACTACTGTTGTGCAAAAACCAACTCTGCTATAGAAATTTTTGTCCAGTTCTTCATACAGGTCCTCCTCTTGCTGTGGGGATTGTTCCATATCTGAGGATGTGATGCTCCCATCCTGGACCCCAAAGACAAAAAGAGCCGTGTGAATCAAGATTATTAACATAAAGTTTTATGGTTGCACATTAGCTTTCCCATTCTTCAGCTTTCTAGCTTCAGCAAAGACCTTGGATATTTAAAGGAATGTGGTGTTTTACAGAGTGCATTTTTGGATACTGTTACAGGTTCATAATTTGCAGCAGGACTGTAATGCTTTACATCAGAACATTCAAATATCTCGAGAGAGACTGCAAAAGGAAGAAGAGAGGAAAGTCCAGCTGGAGCAGGAATGTACACTGCTTAAAAGCAATCTAGGTATTTGTCGTTTTTTAATCTTTTGAGTGTATTAATATGCCCTGGTTACTGTATCGTAGTTGTATGTGACTTGACTGCTCTGTCCTTAATGACTGACAGCTGAATGTGTGAAGTAACACCACTGAAAGTCATTGTGTCTGAGATGAAAGTTCTAAATGTGATGTTAAAATCTGCGACAACCCATTTGTGAGTGAATGTCGTCGTTCAGTGGTGAAGTTGCCAAGTGATGAACATGCATCTATGACACAGACCTCAAAAACAAGAAATAGAATG
Source organism: Sceloporus undulatus (assembly GCF_019175285.1). Taxonomy (NCBI): domain Eukaryota; kingdom Metazoa; phylum Chordata; class Lepidosauria; order Squamata; family Phrynosomatidae; genus Sceloporus; species Sceloporus undulatus. The sequence goes on along the minus strand of NC_056522.1, from coordinate 192,879,469 downwards.
ATTTGACTTCTGTGAAAGACAGGCCTAAGGGGCAGAACTGGAGAGAATGACTATAAGTGATTGGTGATGTGGTTCTGAATTCTTGGAAGGTGCTGAAATCTTCCATGCCTTCTGTTTTTCTAGCTGTGGAGGGACAATTGTTGTCTCACAGAGGGCTGGGCTTTGAGGCAGGTTGATTTCCAAGGTCAAGTGTGGTTTATTTGAGTGCTCTTTGTCCCTATTCACTGAAGTATAAAAATACATTTTTATGCCTAAATATAAAATGACATATAAATGTAAACAGTCAGATAGAGTTAACATTAGAGTGAAGTGATTGCCGTAATAGTGAGATAAATGTCTCAACAGATTGAACTGACATGGTAAGTCTTTTTAGAAATGATACAAAACAAGTTGCAAGTAGTCATGCAGCTGATTCTTCAGGATTTTGTGGTGATAATTGGAACTGTTGAAAAGAGAATTTATTTTGCCTCTAAGATTTGTTGCTGCTTTTTGAAGGGACAGGGGTTGATCACTTTACTCATGTCCTTCCAGTGGGCTTCATGTAGGCTATTTATTGGCTGCTAGACTGAATACTGGACTAGAGAGCATTGTGGGCTACTCCAGCATGGCTTTTCTTATGTTCATATATATGTATATTGAGAAATGCTGGTATAGAGGAATACCTGTTAAATCAGCCAGACAGTTTTAGATTCTCTGACTGGAATCATGTGATACATTACACTGTTATAGGCAGTATTGCTGAGAGGAGAAAAAGGTTGTGGCGCAGTACTCAGGAAGGATGTAAGGCAGTTGAAAAGTAGGCTGCTTGAAGCTGACAGATTTTTGTCTGCCTTCCTTCACCACTGCTGCACAATCCTGGAGAAAAAAGGCAATTGCTACCGACAGGAGTCCTACCCCTCAAATGGAGTTCACCTTGAAAAATTACTGTTTTGACTAGGATTCCAAGAATCTTCCAGCCAGTTTGGCCAATGGCCAACGGCTTCTGGGTGCTGAATTCCAAAAATAAACTTTCTACACTCTGAATCCTAGTCTAACACCTTGCTTAGTGTGGGAAATCCAGAGTTGCAGCATTCCCAACAGAGTGGGAGCCTTCTGTGATGGGGTAGACCATCACTCCTCTAGGTAATTGGATCTGTTGGCAAACTCTTGTTACCTTCTTGATAAGAGTAGCTCAGCAGTGGAACCATCTACCAAGTGGTGTGGTGGATTCTTCCTTGCTGGCAGTCTTCAAACAGTCATACATACACACCATTCTATTTTGCCAGGGCCAGGCATTGCAGATTTTCACTTGCATTTGACAGGAGAGGGTGACCTATCACATGTTAAACTGCAGTAACTGAGAAGAATGCACAGAAAGTGTACTAAGTTAGTGCATGAAATTAAACATGTCTTTATGCAGAAATGAAAGGCATGCTTGCTTTAGCTTATGTGAAAGGATAAATAGCCTACAGACCACCCCTGTTTATATTAGCAATAGTTCATGCTGGCATCAGACCAATATAGTTACCAAGAAACATGCATAGCATTGCCACCACTAGTCCTGGCCTAGCAGTACTATAAGAAAAGGTAGTTGACAGTTGCTGTGTGCCTGCTAAAAGATGCTAGGGAAAAATAGCACACAACATAAAAGTCCTGGTGGTGCCACAAGGTTGTGAGTTCGATCCTGCACGGCTCCAGAGTCCACTCAGCCTTCCATTCTTCCATAGGTCAGTAAAATGAGTGCCCAGCTTGTTAGAAGAAATAGGCTTACACATTGTAAGCTGCTTAGGGTATAGAAATGTACTTGCATTTGCTATTGTTGTGACAAGTTCTTCATTTTGTATCTAGTATTTTTTCCTTTTTAAAAATATATATAGAGATGGTTAATGCTTTAATTAATAACTACAGAATTCCACAACCATTTTAATTGCAATCTGTTCTAGAATCCCAAGAGGCTACCATTTCCAGGCTCAATGACGAAGCGAAAGTAAGTGTGAAAGAAAATTCAGGCATTGGGCTAATTCCTCCTCTCCCCATTATGTTTCTATCATGCATGGAAGTGAGTTCTTTTGGCTAATAATTTAAGAGCTATACTCGTTTTTATGAACTTCCCCGTTACATAAAAAAAAAAACGAAGACAGGAAAATAGACTGCATTGATGATTCTGCTTTAATAGCATGAAATGATTTGTGCAGTTTAAAATATTTTTCATAAGAGTTAAATTCTTTTCTTTTCCTCTAGATTGCACAGGTGTCCTTGAGCAAAACCCATGAAGAGAATGCACGGCTGCAAACAGAAATAACCACTTTGCAAGAGGTGGCAGAAAAAGTGCAAGTAATAGAAATAGCTGTTTGAAGGTCTAGATTCAAAATTATGTAGAACAGAGAGGCTAAATTACTTTACAAGGACTGGAGAAATTTATTTGTGTCCATTTATTTTGCTCTTAAGAACCAAGTTTTCAGATAATCCGGGAAGCTTTTTTTAAAAAAAGTCTAGGAATGAAAATATGGGGATGTAGGAGATATGGGGCAGGGCAAATTATGGGGAAGTTGCTTTTTATTTATCACAGCTCCCAGAATCTCCGGCCATCAGTGTTATTTTGCCACAGAGAATTGCCACAGAGGTGGCAGGGTACTGCACTTCCATCTCCACTGAAAGCTTTCCCCAACATCCTATCACCAGGCCCTGCCTATTTGTTCTGCCCCCACCTCTGACAGATCCTAGGAACCATAGAATAGCTCTTTTGAACTTCTGGCACCAGTTTCCATTTAATTGCCATCTCTACTCCCCCAGCATCTCAAAGTATGCAAAAATGCCAAAGTGAACACTTCCATATTCAGGATAAAAGTGTGAAGTATTGGGACTAGGTATGCAGGTTGGGAGAGGGGTAAAGCCTGTGGTTCCCCCTGTCCTCCAAAATGTACTGCTACTGCTGTGGAAAGGCTCTCTCTTCTTTCTTAGATGCTTAATGAGCAGTTGACCCAACAATGTACAGAACTGAGTGGTGCCCTTCGGAATATTACCATGGAGAAGGCTCAACTGATCACAGAGCATCAGGCTGTTCTTAAGGTGAGGTTTTCATTTTAATGTACATTTATTTAAGCTATTCTTCACAGAAATGCATAGTGATTGGGCGGCATATAAATAAATCCTGTTGTTGTTGTTGTTGTTGTTGTTATTATTATTATTTCATGGTCTGTTTGTATGGTGGACAGCATGAAGTCATGTTATACATTTGTGTGGCTACTGATACTCTGCAGAGTTGTTCTGTTCTATGTGCTAGAGATGGAAGAACCTACTGAGAGTCTGTTCCCAATGGTTGCTCCCAATTCATTCTCTGATACCTTTAAGCTTTTGAGATAACGATGTCCTGGAGCTCCTTCTGTATCAGATAGGTCCACAGAGATTTGGTATTAGATTCCAAGAAGGCATGAAAAAGTGCCCTTGCAGTGTGGTTTATCATTGAAGACCAGTAAGGCTAAAACAAGAACCATGATGGTGTAGTATTTGTTGAAGAGGAATTTGGGAGGTCCGGTTTTTAGTCCTCACTGAATCATTAATGGTCTTCTTTACAAGACTGCTTTTTTTCCAAGCTTATTCTGTCTTGATATGTCCTGAGATTTCAATGTTGGCTTCCTTTTGTTTTTAACATCTAACAGTCCAGTTCTTGTCTGGCCTGACCCATGTGGTAAAATAATGGAGAGAGAAGTAATTTGACAACCCCTGGAAATTTTCTCTTCTATTTGGGGTTAGGGGGTGAGGTCTGAAGACTCATTAGGTTTTGAGCAGATGACGTACATACCCTAGCCAGTTAGCCAGTAGAAAGTTTTTGTGTTGAGTAAGAAGTAAATACATTTTATGGCAGAGAATATAACTATAAATTATTCTTTTCTCTTTTAGGTAGAACAGGAGAAAATTAATCAGAAACTGCAAGAACAAGACCTAATTTTGGATGCTGCTCGGGCCAGCATTATGGAAGAGCTGCAGATTGTGCAGAATGAAAAAACTCAGCTCCAGAGAGAGATGTGAGAGAAACAGTTGGTATTTGTGCTGTTTGTTCTTACATGTGATCTGCTTCCTTTTTTATTCTGCTCCCCCCTGGCCTTTTTTTTTTAAATGTTACGCTAATAGGGTGCTAGTCTTTTGAAAAGCAGGGTGTCTCCTTCAGTAGTACGTATCTCCTGTTTGGCATAGTAGCCACCTCCTGTTTTGAAGACTGCAACAGATAATAAATCTGCAATGCATTTGTGTTTCCTACACAGTGAAGTCCTGCGTTCTGAGCATGCTGACGGCAAGCAGAAAGTTTGCAAAACTGAGGAGACCACAGCCACCCCAAAGGAGCTACTGGAGTCTACAGTTGCCATGGTACGAAGTGAACTGGAGACAGCGCTACAGAAGAGAGACACTCTGCTGAAGGAAAAGGGGATCCTAGAGGAAGAGGTACAGTAGATAGTTTCTGTGTTCTTAATTTGAAGACATTTGTCTATATCCAGTTGCTAGTCCCAACTATAGCCGAGTAGCCCTAATAATTCAGTGGGATATACATGAGTGCTGATTCATTGGGTCTACTTTAGTTGGGATTAGCAGTTGGATTCAAGCCTGTGTTGGGATTAGCAGTTGGATTCAAGCCTGTGTTGCCTTAACACTTTGGTAGGGGACATTAAATATTCATTAGAAAAACTATTGTTTACTTTCTGTTTTTCATCACCAGTACTATGGAATGGCATGATTTCATACAGTCTCATTTGGATGAAGAGAATGCTCTTGTATGAAATTGTCTTCATTCAATCTGTCTTTGAAAACAGCACATAGAAGGAGAACATTCCTCAGTTGAACTGCAGTTGGTCATTGTGGATTCAGGCTTGAATCCTGTCCCAGCTTGAGTAGGCCCATTGAACCAGTGGGATTTATTTAAGTATTGACATGACTGAACAATTTGTTCAGTGGGTCTACTCAAGTAGGAACTACAAATAAGATTAATTTCTTGAAGATGGGAAATTTACATAGGTTGTTAAAAATCCAAATCTTGTATTTAATGTACTCATTTGTCCTTTTGGTCATTAACATATCCTCCCACATTATGTGTTCATTATCTTTCATTTTAAAATCTGGTTTTGGCCGAAGTTAATATATACAGCATTGAGTGGACATTATCTTTGTTGATCTAAATTGAGCTAACTGTATAAGGTTGAGTCTCCCTCATCTGGAATTCCAAAATACAAAATATTCCAAAATTGTCCAAATAGATGACTGAGATACTGACACCTTCACTTTCTGATGGTTCAGTCTACACAATCTTTGTTTCATGCACAAAATTATTGTGTACAGAATTACCCTCAGGCTATGTATATAAGATACAGTCCGCCCTCAGCATACATACCCTTGCTGTATGTGGTTTTAAGCTTACGTGGGCAGCGAGCGGTGAGGGACAAAATAGGAGCGCACCACCATTCCAATAAATGGGACTCCAGCATACACGAAATTTACCTTAGATGAGGGGCTCCAGAACGGATCCCCAGCATATGGCAAGGGCAGATTATATATAGAAAACATAAATTAATTCCATGTTTACCGTAAACTTGGGTCCCATCTCTAAGATATGCAAATGTATATGCAAATATTCCAAAATCCAAAAAACTCCCAAATATTTCTGTTACCAAGCATTTCATATAAGAGAGACACAGCCTGTGTATATATTCATTATAGATACTGAGCTCACATTCTATTTTGAACAATTAGATGATTTTTTCTCTATTTCTGTCACTGTCTTTTTTGGTTTGTGTTTGCTTAAGTTGGGGGGACCCAAGTTAAAATCCTGACTGTCACCAAATCAGGATTATGTTATGGAGGAATGTGAGTTCGTGTGTGCGAGGGAGAGGGACCACAATTGTGCAAGGAAGGAAATACAGCTGCATATGAAATACATATGAAGATGAGCATTGCAGCAAGAGGGATAAACATAAAAGAAATGAAAAGTGACAAGGCATGTTGACACAGGCACAGCTGGAATTAGAAGTTGTCACTCATTGGTCTGATATATTTTACTCATACCTTTCAAGAGATAAGGTAGAACAGCTTAGAATGATATTCCCATGGAGAGATTGATGATTAACTATTTTAACTCTTGCTGACAGATGCAGAAAACAATATATCAATTAACGCAAGACAACAAAAGATTGGAAGCAGAGCTAGAGGAAAGCAAGGTATGATGTTGTATGTATAAGTGCTGATGAGGCTATTTTTTCTGTTATTTAGGCCCTATACAGACTGGCCTGAAAGGCTGGCCTGTGGGTGGAATCGGGTGTCATGTCCAGATGACGCACACCCTGACTCCGCCCCAGGGCACTATGGTGCCACACACCGCTCCATGTGGCGCTTCTCTGATGCTGCGTCCAAACAATGCAGTGCTGAAGAAGCACCATATAGCCATGCCACCATGGCTATGGCACCCTTCCAAGGGCACAAAAAGGAGCCACAAAAAGTGGATCCTTTTTTGTGGCTCCTTTTTGTGCCCTCAAAATGCAGGATCAGGGCCACGGCATTCTGCGGCCCCAATCTGGCTAGGAAAGGGGGGCCATCTGTCAAGCCCCTTTCACTCTTTAAGAATTAATGATGCTGTTGTAATTAACAGGGTCACAGTGAAGGGATCTGGACTTAAGATCCAATGGGCTACTTCTGGACCTTTGTGTAGCTTTGCAAACTCCAAAAGAGGTTGAAATAAACTCAGAAAACCTAACAGGACTCCTTTGCCTGAGGACATCATCTACCTTTTTTCTACACCACAGCCTGATTCATCCTACCTTGGCTCTGTTGTGGCCGTAGTCATAACCTATTGTTTGAGTAGCTATCCAGTAGCTATCCAGCAAGATAACTCAGGAGCTACAAATTGTTTGTGGATTTGCAGCGAAGGCGGCTCACCATATCCATTTATCATTCTAGACTCTGAATGTTTTTCATTCTCTTTGTCCCATCACTGAAAGCAATAAATTAGGTGGAGATTCTACTCTGCCCTGAGTTCTTTGAATATAGAGTGGAAGAGAAATATTTTTAAAATTAATAATATAAATAAAATTAAAACATTTTATCCAACCATGTGTTTAAACAAATATGGTCAGCCCTCCATAACCACGGTTTCAAGCATCCATGGTTTGAAAATATTTTTAAAACATAAATATTCCAAAAAGCAATCCTTGTTTTTGCCATTTTCCCCCCAAATTTTATTTTGCCATTTTATACAAGGGACATCATCTTACTGTGTCATTGTATTAAATGGGACTTGAGTATCCACGAATTTTGGTATCCACCCCAGCAGATACCAAGGGCCCACTGTAATATGTATTTCATATACATGCATGATGATCACAAAGCTGCAACAAAATTGGACTGGATTAAATATTACTGAACTGCTTTGTGCCATAATAATTCTTGAAATAGTGATTAATTCTTCACTGTTGTCCACCAGCACAAATGAAATTAATTTCTTTCCTTAAAAAAAAGTTAGAAATTGATCCTCTGAAAGAGACACTGAAGACACTAGAAGAAGAAAACAAGAAATTAATGGAGTGGGAAGCTGCTTTGGAATATCAACAAGTAGGTAAAACATAACCTGTTAAGTTCCCCCCATCTTTTTGCTTAAAGTAGTGTGTAAAAGGAAGGAATAATTAGCAATAATGAGCCAGAGTGTTTAGCATTCTGTAGTTCCTTTGAGAAAAGAATCTTTAATGTGGATATGTGGGCTCAGTATATTTTTAGCTAAAGGTATTTATCAGACTTGTTTCATTTGCCATCACTAGTATGGTCAACCCCAGGGAAAATCTGACTGTTTCCACCTCTTCCATCAGTATAGGTGTCAAACATTCCAAGAGCTATTAAGTCTTGTAAGCAGTCCTTAACATGGCCTTTGTTACCTACATAAAATGTTGAATTATTTTAAATTACTTTCACCTGATTTCCTTAGTCAATGGGAAAAGGGACTGATTTTGGAAACGCGTGGCTACTATTACATGCCATGGCTTCAGACTCTTCTCTTACTTGTCAGATATCAGGAGTGCAGGTGGCAAAAAGTATACAGCTGACCTTCCTCATTTGCTGCTTTCACTTTTGAAGATTTGATTATTCATGGATTCGATGAATAGGTTCTCTCTAGTAATCTCTAAGTCCTCTAGAATCACTCTGCTGGAAATGGACGATAGAGTCACACTGGTGGATCTTGAGATTCCTAAAGAAAGCTCTTCTCTAGGCATTTGCATGATTGTGTGGTCAACCTCTGGTGAATATGGACCATAGAGTTGCACTGGAGGACCTAGAGATCCCCAGAGAGGTATTCTCTCAGGTTAAAAATAAGTTGTTTTTTAATTTGTGGTTTTTCCACTTTTCCAGGAATCCTGTGCCCCTAACCCAAGTGAATGTGAAGGGCCCATTGTATTAGGAATAGTGAATAGTATGCTTATACAGTGGTAGAAAAAAATGAAAAGAGGACAGTAATAGCCCTGGGTTGGAAAAAGTTAAGAATGCAGTAGGGGTGGGGGGAAGTTGAGTGTATGTGTGAATTAAAGAGATGGTATGATCTCTGCTTTTGTTTTCCTAGCATGCCCAGCAACAAGTAAAGCAGGTTGTAGAAGAGCTGACCGACAACAAAAACAAACTAACGTATGACAAAGGAAAACTTCAGGTAACTAAACTTCGTGAGGCAAGAGTCCTTCTTGTCTTTGTGAGGCAAGACTCCTGACTTCCTGTCTCCCAGGCTAGAATGGTATAAGAGAGAATAACAGAGTGGAATAAATCAAAATACTATGGAAGTGATATTTTAATGTTTGAGTGCTTGAGAGGCACTTGCATTATCTTTTCTTGAAAAATAGATAAGTGATGACCACAAAGAAGGGAGATGGGATGATATAGTTCTGAAGCTGTGTGCACATTTATTGTTAAGAGATCTTTACTGTGTTGTTTTGTTTTTCCTGGGTCTTGTATCTTAGTATGATTTGCCTTTGAAATCCATTTGGTAGAGAGACCATTAATAAATACATATGCTTAAATAAAAAACTTTTTTAAAATAAAAAACTTTTTTTAGGTTCCATGGAAAATGAACTTTTTGATGCTCAATATGTTTAGAGCTTGATATTTTAAAAGCAACTGTATTGGCATGGCTATCTTTGATAATTGCCTTTCCCTTGACTTCATGGGGACAAGGTACTACTATGCAGCATGGTACTGCTATATTGCTGAAAGAGCTGCAACAGTGTGAGTCATGGGAGAATTAAGGTCTGAGACTGCAAAAGTGTCCCCATAGACTGGAGCCAATGATGACTCCTATAGGAACCCCCCTCCCCAGTCCATGTGGTTGCTGGTCTTGAACTATTACAGAGATGCAGAAGAAATGCCTTCCATGGCACTGCTGTAGCATTTGAAGGGAACCTGAAATTTACTTTTAATTCAATCCAAACTCAACACTAGGCTTGAGCTACCTTTTCTCAAATGCTGGGTAAAACATATGTCTGTAAGTGGTAATGATAGTGAGATTGCACAGAATAACATCTCTAGTACCAAACTGTGCTGGCAGTCCCCATCCTTGGAAGTGAATCCCATAATTTAAATATACCTTACTTGCATGAAAATGTAAGTAACATTGCACTTGTAAAGTAAGGAGTATTTGGAATGTATGTAGTATTTAAATAGTGCAACAACTGATGCTGAGTTTTATATATGGTAATGCTAGATAAACTGTAGATTACAGTGGTCCCTCCACATTTGCTGGGGTTAGGGGTGAATGACCCCTGTGAATGTGGAAAAACTGCAAATAAAAAAATACTATTCTTTTTAGCTGAGAGAATACCTCTCTAGGACTCTCCAGATCCTCCAGGACAACTCTGTGGTCAACATCTGTCAGAACATGCAGGGTGACCTACAAGTGCCTAGAGAGATGTTTTCTCTAATAACTTTTGGGTCTTCCAGCACAACTTTGGCCGATATCTACCAGAGGTTGATCATAGAATCATACTAGAGGACCTACAAATGCCTAGAGAAGGATTTTCTCTAGGAACTTGTAGGTTCTCCAGCACAACTCTATAGTCAGCTTCTGGCAGAATTGTGCTGGAGGACTTCCTAGAGATGATGTAGTAATCAAAACCGCAAATAATCAAATCTGCAAAAGTTGAAGCCGCATATGTGGAGTACCAACTGTACAATAAATGGATTGCTATCTTCTCATACTTTAGACATTATTTTTCTAGAGCTGAGCATTAATCATTTCTCCTTTTGGCAAATCCTGATACTGTTTTCAGATCACAACCACACATTTCAGAAAGTGATGAGATAAATTATCTTTCATTTCCCCAGACAAGAGTACAACAGCTAGAAGAAGAAGTGCAGTCTCTTACAGATGTACATTTAGAAAATAATCAGCTTCGTAAGCAGAATACTGCCCTGAAGAAGAAATATAATCAGGTACTCCAGAAATGTAGAGGATGGCATGGTCTTGTAGTGAGTATGCAGGCAGATGGATTTTGAATTCTTTACAAGCATTGTTGTCATATGTTGTGCTCAGTTGATTTGTATCAAGTAGCTTTGCCAGATATTTTTGCTTTTGCCAGAAAAACACTGGGAACAGAGTAGAGTGAACTTTCCCCAGCCTACTGTATAGTTTATATACTTTATAGTTCTTATACATACACTGCACACTTTGATTTCCTTTGTCTGCTTCTGCCCTATATAACTCTTGGGCATCCAGCTTCCACAAGTCTCACACGAGGTCAGGGATGTACCCCAATTCAGGGATACTGTTTATCTAGCAACAGAGAACTAGAGTATTAGCTGTGAGATAGTCTAGTTTGAATTAGATGCAATTTTATCACTTCTATGAGGGGATGTTGGATCCATCAGCTGAAGCAGTGTGATGATTGTTTTCTGTACACCACCTGCTGCAACATAAAGCGGTCCTTTCCTATCCATGGGGATTCGATTCTGGGGAACCCTGCAGATGGGAAAAACTGTGGATGGTTGCACCCCATTCTATTCAATGGTAGTGACATGCATGCCGTCACACCAGTGCATCCGGCATGCACACAGCACCATTGCATAAAATGGGCCATGGCAATCAACAGGCAAAAAAATCTGTGGATTGGTAACTTGTTGATACATTTGGCAAACTACATTTCACTGATGAAACTTATAAGTGTAACGTGCCAGTTTTCAGTACCAAACAAAGTTTGCAGAAGGCCTGGAATTGCATCCAGCAGAACTGGTCAATCTAGATGTTATTATTTATAGGTGTTTTTTTTTTTTTGTGGGTTTTTCAGGCTATGTGGCCATGTTCTAGCAGAGAAACTCTGCTAGAACATGGCCACATAGCCCAAAAAACCCACAAAAAACTATGGATGCCGGCCATGAAAGCCTTCGACTTTACATTAGATGTTATTTCATTATAGAAACCAGGATGCTTTTACTTTTAGTTTATAAAAGAGTTTTGTTTTGCTCCCCAGTTTAGATCCTCTGTTGACACACTTCCTTCCAAATCCTTTGCCGCATAAAATTGGGGGCTGTGGGGTTTTTTAACCCGAAACACTGATCTGGGCAAGGAAGCGGGAATAGCTTTGTTAGAATGGCAGCCAGTCAGCATTTTGCCTGGACAGCTTCTGCTAGAAATAGGAAGTACTGTCTGCTGCAGTTTGATTCTCTGAGGAACATTCTATGTCAGGCCTGAAAGGAGAGAGTGAAGATCTACAACATGCACCAGTGATTCTGTAAAAAGATTTAAATTCTGTAGCACAAAATTCAGATTTTGCGTTTGGAATACATGATGCATATTTACATGAAGTTTAGTTGTATTACAATATTTTAGTTTTCATTGAATTTGGAAGTACAGATAGTTAAAAACAGGTTGTTGAAGTTTTGGTTAAGAAGTGGTGCGTGGAAACTGACTGTCTCTTGAAATACTAAAAACCTAGTTACTTGAACCTCTTTATTCTTGCATGTTTCAGATTAACGCAGAATTTAACTCAGTCAGAATGAATGCACAGAGGTTAGAAGCACAACTTAAACAGGTATTTAAGCAATGAGATACTCCTTTTGAAAACTTAAGATGCTTCATGTTTGGGACTAGAATAAAGTTGGGAATGGTTTATGTTTATTCTTATTCCATATAGCTGTCAGAGTGAAAAGTGGAGACAGCTTGGATCGTATTCCGACGTTTTGAAGCCACCCTGGTGCTGTTGTGAAAATGTCGTGTCTGGGCATGGGTTTTATTTTTAATCTAATTTATAAGCTACTCTTTTTACAGCTGGCTTTGAGAATATATCTAGTGATACTGTCAGACCCTCTTTTAGGGTTTTTCACTTGAGACTCAGAGAAATAGAGAAGATTCAGTGTGAATAATATACTTCTTCTGAGTTAATAATAGTGTGGATCTCTAAAGGAAATCAATGAAAAGGGAGAAAAGGCAAAGAGAAACAGATTTTTTTCCTTTGCATTTCCCTCAGCCTAAAATGCTCTATTTCCACCCTGTTGATCTGAGCAGGGAGTTAAGCCTCCCATTCCCACATTTCTGGTCTTCAACGCCATCATGGAAGCTTACTTCCATAAAATTGTCATGGGAGCTGGAATATCTTGGGCATCCATTAAGCACAAAGTACTCTTACCTCCTTGAGGTCTATGGGGCCAGAGGGGTGGGTTATCCAGGTTCCCCTCCACACATGCTATGAAACTGTCTCAGGGGAATTTTACTAGTAGGAAGAGAAACAAAGAACACTTATTTACTCATTTAAGTAATTTTTAAACTTATTATTCAAAGTGGCATGAAATTAACTGAGGGTGACACCTGGCTCAGGCTACCCAAGAGCTAGTAGCTCAGGATGAAGGCAGTCTGCATATTGAAGTCAATAAGCACAGCCTACAGCCCACATTAGTTTGGGGAGTTTGGGTTGTTAGGTTTGCAAAGACAGGTGGTGCAGATCCCATCTCTTGCTTCCCATCCTTCCACATCATTTGTAACTCTCGGTACCTGAAAACACACTAAGGCTTAAATTTCCTAATTTCCTCTCTCTCTCTCTTACATTTATATATCCTTTCTCCATTCATTTTCTCTGCAGAGATATTTCCACAGATATGAACACACACAGTAAATTTTAAGAAAAGTAAATATTAAGAACATATGGGAGAGCTTCTAAAGGAACATGACAGTGGGGCAACCTGTGGGGTGCATGAAGCTTCCAAGTCCCATTTTGTGACTCCAGTCCTCCTGTCCCAACCCCAGTTTCCCACCAAAACAGCTGCCATGGTTGACCTCTGACTTTATGTGGCATCCATAACAAGAAAGCTCCACTTGCTCTCTCCCTCTTTTCTCCCATTCTAAATCTTAAGGCACTCACCCTTGCCACCTTCCTTCCCTCCCTTCTTTATCCTTGTAAGACAGGAAGAATGCTACCATTGCCAGACTCTGTGAAGAGCTGGCTGCTTGCTGGATCCTCTCAGTAGGACAGACAGCTCCCTCCAAAATAATTAGTCTCTCAAGGTCCAGAGACAGTTAAGAAGCAACCCAAGCCAGGTGCTGGCCATCGCAATACCAATGTTTGTTATTTTTTTTCCTTCCTTTGCCTTCTGAGGGAAGAGGGAGGCAGAAGGAGAGGAACGGCAGGGATAAGGTTAGATTATTTGTTGCTTAATAGCAAGTGAACAGCATCAGATGAAAGCATTAGCAAGATATGAAGAAAACATTAAGGGAAAAGTTGGCCGTATACATTCCCAGTGTGTTCAGCTGCTTCATCTACTGCTGCCTCTTAAGTGCTGCTCTCTCATATCTTGTAAAAATAAATTTAAAATCTCAAATATAATTCAAAAATTTAATGAATTAAATTAATGTAGTAATAGTAATAGTAAGAGAGGAGCCAAGTGTTCTACGAGAAGATCCAGTTCAAAACTTTATGCAGAACATAGTGTCAGGCACAATGATCGTTCAGGAGACTAGTGGCAGAATTAGAAGTCAACTTGTAAATTATCCCCCAGTCTATACAATTCACCCATCTAGTCTGAATTCTGAAGATTGGATTGGTGGACTATTCCACTTTTCATGTCATGCTATGACATAAGAGGAAGACCTCGTGACATCACAAATGGAGCACAGTAATGACTCATTATTGTTCCTGTGACCTCAGAGAGAACCCATATTGATTCATCTCTCATAAGAGGGGCTGTTGAGCATTTAACTTTTCAACTACCATCTTGGGGGAAGGCAGGCATATCCTGTATAAAATGGCTTCCTTTGGACTCCCTCACTGACCTATATCAACTTTCTAATGCAACAGATATGGAACGGTTAAGAGTCAGTACATATAAATGAAGCCCTTGCTGATCCTTAAGTGAATAGACCTTTGGAGCACTGTTTTTTTTATCTTCCTGAGCCTTTTCCAAGTCTTTCATTTTTCCTTCTTAGACAACAAACCGTGTAGCAAAAATGCCTCTTAAAAAAAGGAAGTCTTTTGAAAGTTGCTGGCAGCAGAAGCCCAGTGATGATTTTCATTCGTGCCTGGCCTGTGACATAAATGGCAATGTGAGCCTTGATGAGCAAGATTGTAGTCGGTATTCCACAACACGCAGAGTTCGCTTCATGATAGATCTACCTGCAAGGGAGTCTGTCTCTGACTGTGGTGATAGTTGCAAAGCCTCTCCAGCTGTTAAGACCACAGAGGAAATGCTAGAGAGCGAAATGGATATACCTGGTCCCAAATGGTTGCAAACCACATGGGATATAGCTAGTGAGGGAAGAGAGCTCCAGAGGGTGAGTGCAAAGCCCTAAGATGTTACCCACAGAGAAACTTGTGCAAATCTGGTAGCTGAATTGGAACATGGAATGAGAAAATGGAAGGGGAGAATGAAAAACAAACAATGCCCAGGAAACCTCTAGAGTGCTTCCTTGAAAGCAGATGGTTGCTATCTCATATGTGCCTGTTTATCTGCCTCTCTCTCATTTATGTGCCCCTCATTGTCTCTTGTCTGTCACTGTCATACACCCACAACATGTATGTGATAAAGAAAGACACACATACCAAAACTTCTTTGTTGCTGCTACATGATCTTTCATGATAACAGTTCAGGATGTGATGCATCCTGGACTTCACTATAAGAAAAGCTTATTTCTTTTATTGTCTTTACTTTTTAATGTGGAAGCATGGCCTCAGTTGTTCCATTTTTACTCCCGGGGAAAAGATGGGATATAAATTAAGTGATTGGTTAATTGACTGATATTTTATTTCCTTTAACCCTGTTTTAATTTTCTGTTGAGATTAGACAAACTGTTCAGTTTCTATTGTTTATTTCTAAGCTTAAGGGTACAAGTTTTTACTGTTTTAAACTATGCTAATTATAACTTATGTTTTAATATTAGTAATATTTAATTATTTTTAACTTTAATTCTGTCTTTTTAAATTATTCTAAGCTGTCTTGAATCCAATTTTGGGAGAAAGGTGGGATATAAATCCTGGAAAGAAAGAAAGAAAGATTCTATCTGATATTTGACTGGATAGTTGATGTTGATGTTTTTAATTTTTGCCTGCTTATTTTAACCAATTCTGTCTTATATTATTACCTGTTGCTTTATACGTATTTTGTAGATTGTATGCCATTGGCAGGTTTCATTTTTATTGATTTGATCATTTGTATGTACAGCGCTGCGCAAATTTACAGCGCTTTATAAATAAAGGTTTATTATTATTATTATTATTATTATTATTATTATTATTATTATTTAATCTCATCCCGCATTTGGGCCATGAGCAAAGATTAAGTCACTGAAACTCAATCAACCAGCATATCTTCCACATCTACCTCTACGATTATGCTAGAAGTAAGTAAGTTGCCAAACCTATCACCTAGCATAGTCTCAGGGGTAAATGTGGAAGATATGCTGGTTAAATGTGTTTCGGTGAGCTACTATTTCCATCTGTCTTGTATTTATCTGCCTAGAATATATCTGAATGATCTGGATGGTAAAATCTCTTTTCTCTCTTCTACCATTGAAACCAGTTCCTAGTATTTGGAACAATAATTTCCCCTTCTTTCTATTTCATAAAAGTCACAGTCAGCCCTTGCCTCCAGAGAGCAAGATTATTCTGTGACAGTCAAAACCTGTGATGAAGCATTAAGAGAGAACCAGAAGCTCAAAGGTCAAATAGGTGCCACTGAAGAGAGAGAGAAACACAAGGTAACATGAGTTGCTGTCTTTTGGTGATAGCTAGGCAGTTTTGTCATTTCTTTGTGTAATAAACTGAGACACAAAAAAATGAAGTGTTACAGTGGTTAAAGCAAATGCTAGTTCTTCTTTTTGGGTGCTGCAGTGTGAGACTGCCAGGAAGACACATGAGATAGAATGGTTTTTATTCAGCAAAACGAATAAAATTACACATATCAAGTCAATGGGAAGGATTGATTAAATGTGTTTAGCTATAAAGACTTTGGCAGTGATGTGTTATCTATCTGATCATCTTACCACCATTAGTTTCAGCTGCAGCTGAAATAGCCCTTTGCTCCCTCCCTTGGCATGGTTTTGAGTGCCAGATGCCAACTATGCCATGAAGTCATTGGGACATAAGAAGTTACAAAATGACCTTATGCATGGCTCAATATTATCAACATTGGCTGTACTCTTGCATAGCATAATGTAGTAGTTTCGCTTGGTGAACTACATCATACTGAGCTACCTACCAACCCCTGGACCTACTGCATAGCTGCTGAAGCCCCCTCCTGCACTGCCATTTGTGCCTAGAGGAGAGCAGGGAGGAGAATCGCAGAAGCATCTGGCTATGTCCCAGTAGGTGAACATGAAGCAAATATATTATCTTCCCAGGCTAACTGGGGTCCTCTGGAGGTCTCAACAGTTGATAGTATTTCACATCTGGTTACAGGAACATAGCCAGACACTTCTGTGTTCCTTTCTTGTGGACACACTTGGCCATTGATTGGGGAGGGGGGAGAGCAGGCTTCAGCGGCTCTATACACTTATCCCTCCACACTTGTGGCTTTGCCACAGGAAAGTCTGCCACCATGAAACTAGCGCAGTTGTATTTTCCATCTTGTCCTCCTCAGCAACTGAGATAGAGAGGAACACTTTTTTACTAAAGGTTCATCATACAACCCCCATCTTCAGAGCAATCATGTTAATGAAGAGAAGTGCATACACACAGGTCTGGTTGCATCTCTACCACACATCACTTTATGATTTAGTTTATATCTTATATTTGTTATAGTTAGATATTCTGTTATAAATGTAAAGGGAGGGGAGGATACTATACAATATTTATATTGTATAGTATTACATTAGAGTTATATTGTATTTTATATGTGTATTGGCTTTATTATTGTATTGTTGCATTGTATTTTATTGTATTCTATGGATTTGCTGTAGCAATTTTGTAAACCGCCTTGATCTTTAGAAAGGTGGTATATAAATAAACTTTATTATTATTATTATTATTATTATTATTATTATTTGACTTTTGCTGATTTGATTATTCGTGGGTTTTATTAATATGTTAACTCCATGAATATCTATGTCCTCCAGCTCATCTCTGTGGTCAGCTTTAACCAAAAGTCACACTGGAGGACCTAGAGATTCTTAGAGAGAACACTCTACTAAGCATTTGTAGCTCCTCCAGTGCAATTCTGGTCAGTGCCTGGCAGATGTTGACAGCACAGTTGCACTGGAGGACATAGAGATTCCTAGAGAGGTATTATCTCAGGTAAAAACATAAGTGGTTTTGTTATTTGTGGTTTTTCCTTATTCATGAGGGTCCTGTGCTCCCAGAAAATGTGGTAGGACAAGTGAAGTAGGTTTGGAGCAGGGGTTTTGGTCATTGTGGAGGGACAAAGGGAATACTAGCCTCCATAGTGGCCAAATATAGACATATGCAGGTATAGGGTTGCTGCCTATGCCTTGTAACAGGTTGCCAGCCCTCAACTCCAAGATGCACTGTATTTACAACTGCTGCTAGCTATCCTTTTAGTGACATTAGACACA
>NC_056522.1:192798215-192861479 GCF_019175285.1 Sceloporus undulatus | reverse complement strand
TCTGCATGTTTCTCATACCATACCTCAACATCCCTGTTTTAAGAAACGTTTATCTGTGAACCAGATTTATTCTAGACTCTATGGTCCTCAATAGAATAGTGTTCCCATCCCACTTTATTTCATTGGTTTAGCTGAGTAAAAACTAATAACATTATCTCTGACACTACATCTATCTTCTGTAACTCAGCCTTAAGAAAATCAAGCGAAAAACATTTTCTTGTTTGCACAGAAGGTAACACCTGGATCAGAGGAATAGAATCAGCATTATCCAAATGATAAATTACCACAGTTCAGAGTTGAAGGAGACCAAGGACCCATACAGACAGGCCAAAATAAAGCTGCATTGGGCACTTTGGAAGTATGCTGTTTAAATGATGCATGCGTCCTAAGAGGCCAGAAGCTGTGCCAAAGCTGTGGTCCAATCCTTAGCTGAAGCAGCTTTATTTTGGCCTGTCTGTACGGATCCCAAGATAGGTTTCACAGAGCCTGTAAAGAGATAGTTTGCTTAGCATAAAGCTGCTAGTAACAGGTTCAGCCATGGATCCATCTTACCCAGTCTGTTCTATCTGGCAGTAGCAGCAACAGGAGTCCAAAGTCTTTGCTAAGCCTGCTATTGGAGAACCTCCACTGCTAGTGGCGATGCTGGGACCTAAAACTTAAGACTTTATGCATGCAAATCTGATTTGTCACTGAGCTTTGGCTTAGTACACACTGATATTATCTAAATGAATTCTTGAATTTTTGTCTGGGCTCCTTGTTGTTCTTTGACCTTGCCTGGTTTTTTAGGTGGGTAACCTACGCCGCAGACTAGAAGAATCAAAGGAAGATAATGTCAAAATGACAACTATGCTAGAGAATATTTTGGCTTCTCATAATAAAATGCAGGTTGCTCTGAAGAAGATGCAAACTGAACTGGGGCACAAGGATTCTGAGATTGCTGGCTTGAAGAAAGATAGGTAACTGGACTTTCATCTGTATACTTTGTATGGCAGTTCCAGGTACTCAGTGGAACGATGCGGTGAAGATTTAATTGGTACATGCTTTATCATCAGTCTGAGCATATTTAGCAGATGAATTACATAGGGTTGGATCCCCTCACATCCTCCCCCCTTCATCCCTCTGATTCCTTGAAAATGGTACACAAAGGAGCAGACTCCCTGCTGAGCAGTGTGAGCTATGGTGCCAAATTTTGTGGTGGTGGTGGGGGGTGGATCTTCCAAATTAGGTACTTTTCATGAGTAGGGCCTTTCTAGCCACTGCAAGCAGGCCTTAGGTATAGTGCATTATACCAAGAGCATAGTTCTTTTCCTGTGAAAGAACTGAAGGAGAATTAGTTGTCTCTACTGTTAAACACAATCCAGTCAATAGCAAGCAATAGTAAACTCATGCTTGGAACTCTATGTTGAACTCTGTAAAGTTTTGCAGTGCTCAGCTTTGCCTATATTTTATTAATATAACCAGTCATTGTTTGAGGAAGGGTGACCAGAAAGAGGGAACAAGTGAGCTAGAATGGATTTCTGAAAAACCTTTGCAAAGAGCATGAGACAAGTGTCTCAAACACAAGTGGTACTGATGCCACTGAAAAATCAGGAATAACTAATATTTATGGGGGGGAGGGACCAGAAGTAATTGTTTTGAAGAGCAAATGTGAATACTTACCCAGTTGTATGTATTTTAATTAAAATATTTAAGTTGTGCCATTAATTGTATATGTTTCAAGAGTGGAGTGAAATGAATCTGCTTTTAGTTTAATCTGTTTTGATGGTAAATTGTCCTAGCACTCTGTTTTTATTTTCCCTCTGATTATGCGTGCAGGATCCAGAGCCAGCAAAGAATCCAGACGTTAGAAGAAGAGTTGGAACACTGCCGTAACAAACTTGTCTTGGGATCTCAGCACACCATAAAGGTAAAATTAAATGCCTTGTAGGAAAGGTAACAGACTAAAATGCCTGTATGTTCAGTGTAGGTGGCTGCTCTGAGAATTTAGCACCCTTGATACATCAACCGTGGTATCGTTCTGGAACATCTGGGAGATTTGGGAATTGGAGGCATGTATTTCAGTGCTTCCTGTCCTATCTCTCTGGCAGGTTCCAGATGGTGGTGCTTGGGGATAGCTGCTCCTCAAAAAAATGGAGCTGTTACATGGCAAATTGCAAGGTGCCATTAAATTGGTGTGTATTTTAATTGAAGTTGTTTATCTGTTAATTGTTGTTCCCTCCCACGTAATAGCTCTGGGTTTACAAAACAGTCAGTGGTCAGGATCCAGTAGGGTGGCTTTACTGAAAGAACTGCTTCCATCAGTGGAACCAGGATGCAGAATCAACCTCCCTCCTGCCATCTTCTGCGTACCCCCAAACCAGCTCTGTGGAGCAGTAAAACGCTCCGGAATAGGTCTTCATGTGAGGACAGAGCTACAGGGAATATCAGAAGGAAATAACGTTCTGTCACGCTAGTGGATATCTAGTGTGACAGATGCAGGCCATTGTCATTAGTCTGGGGTGTAGTTGCTACTTGATTATTGGCTTGCTGGTTTTTCATGTATTGCCATTTTGTGTCAGGTTCGCAGTGACAGCAGGATAAGCTGTTTGGTCATAGGAATGAAATGTTGAGTTACTTAATTAAGATAGTTATGCTTTCTAACATTATTGCTCCCATCTGCTTGCTCTTCTTCCTATAAAAGATGGGCCCATTTTGTAAAGCAATAGAAACCTCTAAAGCGGACAACAAGAAGCTTGCACAAAATTTAGAACACGCTCTGCAGACTAACAGTGCCCTGCAAAGCAAACTTTTGCTTGTTCAGGATGAATTGGAAAGCAAAGAAACCGAGTACCAGCAGCTACTGGAGTGCAGGTAAGAAAATGGTCATTGATCTGAGGTTTTCTTCTTTTTAGTATAAATGGCAATATTTTGTATGTGCTCTCCATCTTGTGTTTGTGTTAAACCAAACACTTGGCAAAACCGGGCCAAAAAAGAGTAAAGCTGATCTAGACTGACTTTTGGCTGTGAAACCCAGAGTTCCAGTGGCAAAATGCAATGCAAAGGTAAGAAAATGCAACATGTGTTTTGGAAGCTTCCCCCTTGCCTGGTTTGGGACTGTACTCTCTCCTGCCCACAGTGAGAAAGCAAGAATTAACTTGTAATGTCTTTCCCCCCCTCTGCCTACCTGAAAGGGACCAGCTAATTGAGGAAACCAAGATGGAGGCAAAACTGTACACAGATCGCCTTGAGGCACTGAAGAAACAGTTTCAGACTGAGCGGGAAGTAACAATGAAAGCAGCCCACAAGGAATCAAATGAGGTGAGGAAATGGCAGCAGGAGAGCATTCAAACTTAAATGGGTCTTTCTTGACAGCTTGGATTGGTAATAAAATATTAGATTGGCAGTAGGGTCGATCCAATTTAAACTGAAGATGTACCTCTTCCCATTCCATGTTTGTGTAATGGAAGATGATAGGAATTCGGATCTTCCACATACAAACAATGTCTGCAACCACTGAGCTATGGGCCCTATCTCCCAGGGATCTCTTGTACTGTAAGGAAGAATCAGAACTCCAGCTAAACAATCCAGACAAATTGCCTTTAAAATAGCATATCAAAATTTGGGAAGCTTTGGTGTTGATAAGAGCAGAATAATCTGTCAGCATTGGCATTCAATCACTCTGTTGCTTGAAATGAACAGGAACTGACCATTTCTTGGTACCCTGTAGCTGAAGAAAGCCCTTGAAGAGGCCTGCTCTAAATCTGGGGAAATGTCACGCTGTAACAGGGAACTACGAACAAAAGTGATGGAGCTGGAGTTGGCCCTGGCTAGTCAGAAGGAAAAGGTGAAGAGACAGAAAACATTAATCACACAATACTTCAACTCCAAGACTAACAATTCACGAAATATGACGAGAATGAAGGTAAGTCAATGCCTTGGACCATGTGCGTTTTCCTTTCCTTTGGTCTCATTATTGAAAACATCCTGCACATATTAACTGGAAGACATACATCAAATTTTAGGAAGGAACAATTGGATATCAGTTTGGTTGTTAAAAGATTTTGAGAGATCTATTCATTCTGACCTACAGTAAGATATTCCTAGCTGCATTTCTGCTGTAATTGCAAAAGATCTTCAGCTTTTTATTGAAGTGGATTACACTGTAGTACTTTGTTATTGTTGTGTGCCATGTTGGCTCCCAATGTCATGCTATGTCTTGATTAATTACATAATTGTGGCTTTTGTGTTGCTTCATAGCAGCAGTCTTTTCAGTCTCTTTCACACTTGCAGGAAGAGAAGCTAGAAAGCCAGTGGATCATTGTTGGAAAGACTGTACTAGCTTTCTTCAGCTATATGTTTTTTAAAATAAGGCAAAAAGTACTTATCTTCCCTTCAACAGACATGGGTCTAAGAAAGACCAATCACAGTAATATATAGTTGGACAAGATCCTGCATCATCAGATGTGACCACAAAGACGAGATCTGTCAACATAGTTAGATCTGTTGATGTCACACACCCCAAAACATATCTTTTCAGCCTAGTAGAGGCTTGTCAAGAACAAGCAGCTAGAGACATGCCTCAGGGTCCTGCCACTACTGTTTGTCTCAGTGTGCCCTGTGATCAGTAGAGCCCATGTGTCATTTTCCAGCACTCTGGTCTACAGTGTCTTGGAAACACTTAGACTGGAGTGCTGCCAGGCTGAGAAGGTAGATTTTTGGGATCATGTTCAGGTGCTAATGCCTGCAAGTGTGAATTCCCTGCAGTTAATGAGGCAATAAGTCCAATTTACAATCTCATTAATTGTTGAAAAATATGCCAGCTGTTTTTTTTAATTGAACAGTCTATAGAATAAAAAGATTTAAATGTATTTAAAAGATAAGATACCAGTTAGCTGAGCCTAGGGAGAGGTGGGACCAAGAGAAGTGCTGGCTATCACTTATAATGCCCAATATGGCTTAAATCCAGTATATCTGATGGACTGCACTTCTCTGTACACGAGTCTGTCCAAGCTCTAAGAGCTTCAAGGGAGACTCTACTGATTGCCTACCTATCCCAACAGCACTACAATGAGGGAAGCTTCCCTACTAAAAGCCTGTGAATTTTGACTATTTTCATATTATAGCTGTGTGATACTGCTTTTTATTATGTTATTAGTATTTTGAAACGGCCCTTGGGCTACTCAATAAATTGTATTTGATTTGATTTGACTATTTTCAGACAGGATTTTGACAATTTTCAGTCTAATAAAGGCGGCCTAGCTTTGATGATCTAAAATTGGACAGGAGAAAGCTGTAGTTAATGGCTAGGATCCTATATGGGTGGGCCTGGTACAGTGTCCCTGCCTTCCCCTCTGTATGTACGCAACTCAACTCTTAGATGCCCTAGAAGGATGTCATAAATTGCAGAAAGAGAAGAGGTATACTCTGGTGTTCTTGTGGGAAAAATGTGTATGAAGTCGTGTTGTTATAAAGAAAGCCTTTTTTATTTTCAACTGTTGTGTTTCAGGTGTAACCCCTTCTTCACGAGCTGTAAAATTGTAAAGGAATACATATTTATTGAAAATAGCTATACATTATTTTTTTAAAAATTAAAATGTCTCGAATCAATATGGCATATGCTCATTTAACCTTTGGAATGTTTTGTTACATGACATTTAATGCATTACACTAAATGAAACCTCTCATTCCATATGTAGAATATGTTGATAAATATTGCAATAAATGGACAAGCTCAAACTAAACTAAAAACAGAACTATGGGCAGTAGTGCTGTTAAAAATTGTATTTATTTTTACATCTATGTAACAATCGGTTTCTCATGTACCTGACAAACACTTTACTTGGTAAAATCCTGTATGTCTTAAAGTGGTGACTAAACTTCTTAATGATTAAAGTTGTTTAAAAATATTTTCCTGTTCTTGGCTCAGTTAGTGTTCTGTGGATTATGACAATGTGGCCATGTTATTTTGTGTAGCTGCTATCAATAAATGTGCATACCTTTACAATTTTACAACTCGTGAATAAGGGTTTACACCAGAAACTAGTCAGCTGAACAAATAAAAAAGCCTCTTCATATACATTTCCCCCCAACAAGAACACTGGAGTATACCTCTTATCTTCTAGCATCTCACAGTGTTTTCTCCTTCCCAGTACTTTCCCATAAGCTGCAGAAACACAGCCACATGCTGCCTGGACATCCCCACTTGCCTGGTGACTAAATGTCAATGGGGACACATTCTTGCAGCTCACATATGACCATTAACATTGCACAAGAATGCAGTGACCTTAAAAATAGCATAAATATAACAGAAGGTTGTGCCTGTATTTGTCACTGACAGGATTTCAGCCAGTATGCATTCTGATAGGAAACAGCATTTTCTTTCATATCGTTGTTTTGAATCATTTTTAGGAGATTGAATCGGAATTGAGGCAAATGGAAGAACTGAAGGAGCAGTATCAGAAGAAAAACCACGAGCAGGTAGATTCCCTTCTCATAGTGTTCTGGGAGTTAAGCCTAGATTAAAACATATGTTATTTGGTCATGAGACCTTATTCTTCTCATGTCTAGTCCCTTAGCATCAGACAATTTATCACTGAATTAACAAGCTTGCAAAGTGAAATGCAACAGTTGGCCAAAAATCAACAAGCAATGGCAACAGAGAACAGAAACTTGGAAAATCAGTTGGAACTAGAGCGGAAACAACGGAAACAGCTTGAAGAAGAGTGCCAGGTAAACGGGCTTCTGCCCATTGAAATGAAGATCTGTGTGGTCAGTGTGGGTTTGCTGTTGAAAAGTTCAGAAACTTAATTAAGGGGCTATACAGACTACCCCAAAAGGGCGGATTGGAGCTGCCCTGAAGCCACAGCAATTGCATGTGCACGGTCCTAATCCAGCCATTGTTGCTGTTTCAAAGCAGCTTCTAAAAAGAAGCAGTTTTTTTACCGCCCCTTTTCAGGCAGCTTTTCCAGATTGGGGTGTAATACGTAATGTGATCATCACACCCCCAAGCTGCCCAGAAGCAGGCTTTCTTTGTCTGTATGTTTTAGCCCTGTGTGTAAAATTCTGGTCCACATGGCTGACCAGACCTTGTTTCAGAGAAGGATGGGGTTCCCAAGTTCCAGCAGTTGTCAAAAAAAAAAAAGGCATGGCTGAAGTCATGTCTGGGCACATTTCAGTAATTATGACAAAAAAAGCTCTTTATAAGTTGGTCAGGACTATGTGAAGGACCATAATCTCTCATATAAGGCTATCCAGATTTTCAGAAGGGGAGGGGAGGCCTTATTCTTGGTCTCATCACCCTCAGAGGCACATTTGGTAATGATGGGAAAGAGGGCTTTCTCTCTCAGTGACTGTTCTCAGGTTCTGGAATTCTAGCAGCAGATGATGGACAGGTTACTTACCTGTAATGGTATTTCTTCAAGTGGTCATCAAAGGCATTTTAGTTTTTTAGTAGTTAAGATGGATATAAGGGCGGGATATAAATACCTAAATAAATAAATAAAATGGATTGATCCAGAAGCTAACAATTATTTATGTTTTAATTACACTCGTATTGAATTTTTATATAATTTTATTTTCAGTTGCTTCAAGTCCCATCTTATAAATAAAAGTAAGAAATGATGTATATGGTTGCAGAGCATCTTGGAGTGCCTGTGGTGGTAGCCAATCAGGTCTCTGTTAGTAGTCTTCTTCCCTTGCCTTCCTGCTTTGTACAATATAAGAATCCACACTAAATGAGATCCATAGAACTGAGTGGCTGGTACCAAACTGGTCTAGACTCTTAATCAGTGTTGAAGTGAACAACAACTGCTTTTATTGTGACTTATACACATCTTGATACATTCAGGCGCTGGAAGACACAGTCAGCCATTTGAAGAAATGCAAAGAGCACACTGAACAGAAGCTGAAAGAAGCCAGTATTGAGTCAGAACAGGTAGGTTCAGAAGTAAAGGAAGAAAGAACCTAGGGCAGAGGAATTTGTTATGTGTCTTGGGGCTCCTTAGTTTGGTGAAGCTTTTAGTCCTATGGAGATTATGGAAACAGGCTTGACCTGTTTTATTCAAGAGCTTGTTGCTTGCTAGGTACATTAAAAGTAATGCAATAATCAACTGAAATTTGATTCTGCTTTATGACTTTGTAAAATCACTTGTATTAATATGCCAGTCAGGTTCAGTAAAAAACAAAACACACACACACACATGCACACACAAAGATCTACACCCTAAAGCTAGGATATTGTAACATGTCAACACAGTACAAAACAGATATTGTAACCCAACATGATTCATTATATTGCATCTTGATGGCCAAAATAGTTTGAACCACTTTCTGCCGTTTGCTGACTGGAAGAGACTCTCATCAACAGCTTCCTAATCTCCTTCCTTAAAATATATTAGCTGTTTTACTGAGCTTTACATAAGGCTATATTAAGTACATTTTGCATGCCCTCACATACAGTTACAATAGTTAATAGTTCTTTGCTTCTGACCTTGTCTTCCCTCTTCTAGATAACTGCTAATCTGGAGGAAGCTCACCACTGGTTCAAATCAAAGTTTGATAGTCTGCAACACGAGCTGGAAAAAAACAGGCAACAGAAGAATGCTGCTGAACCCAACTGTGAGGAGGAGGTCAGTAAAGGAATACCTTCCCTGGTTTAAATAGTTGTCTTGGCATAGAATTGCTAGTGGGGCTGGTACTATATGCATACTGCTTTTGAGAACATGGATTGATCCACATGAATACCTGTTAAATGTTAGTACTTCTTGCTATGTAGATGATTGCAGGCAACCATACAGCTGCACTGCAAAAGCCCTTTTAGGTTTAAGGGATTTACGATTTTTTTAGGACAGACTGAAACATTTACAAAAGGTGAGCTTGTCATCTTTTCACTGACAACTGACCAAGTGCCCTGAAGGGAAGCAACATTTGCAGGGTTACAGATTCCACAACCAGTTGTAGGGATTACTAAGACAATGTGGCTGAAACACTGAGAGTCTGTGTGGTGTAGTGGTTTCAGGGTTTGAATCCCTGCTCGGATATGGTAACCCACTAGGTGACCTTGGCAAAGTCTCACACTTTCAGCCTCAGAGTGCAAAGGCAAAACCCCTTCTATAAAAAGCCTGCCATGAAAACCCTGTGAGAGGGTTGCCCTAGTTCAGAAACAAGGCACACAACACCACCAATTAAAGGGACACCAGGCTAGAGTTAAACTTAAAACAATGTTTGTGCTGCTTGGTTGAAAGTGTTGCTTTATGCCCTCTCCCACTTTTCTTGTTATATGGTTGTATCATTTTTTATTGATTTGTTATTGTTAAATCAACATAAATTTAAAAGTTCAGTGTACATAATTTTCTGAGGTGTCTTCTCAGAGCTCTGATGAAACTTCCTTCCTCCACAGAAAAAGCCAGTGAGGCTCCCTAGCCAGGTATGTCTGAAGCGCTGGGAAACGAAGAACCATTTGAAGTTTGTTTCCAGGAAATATCTAAATGAGCTAAATCAGCCATGACCATCTTGTGCAGGAGGTTCCAGGCTCTGTGAAGTGACAATGTGGCTGTCAACACAACTTTTCAGGCCAAGATCTACCATAATGTTGCCAGAGGTACCCAGAGGAAACCTAAAGCTGAACCTTTTTCAAGTGAGTTCCACAGACTCACTGAAGTTACTTGCCAGCAGAAACCCTATGTGAACTCAGTACCCCCCATATTAATGAAGAAGAGTGTTTCTTAAAATGCATACGCACAAACTGACGAACAGCCAGGAAACCTCCAAATCACAATTAAGTACAAGTCTCAACAAATAATTATTAAAATGTCTCCAAGGAACTTTCTAAGCAGGTAAATTTCCGTTTTGTTAAAAAATTATTTGTATGTGGGCCAGTACTAAAACCTCCTCCTGAGTGAAATCTTTAGACACATAGGATGAAACATAGTGATGTACTGAATTGGGTCCTTTCCACTATTTGACCTGTGTTTGCAGTCGATATAGGGTAAAAGCGCTGAGGCTTTAGAACCAACTTCTCTCAAATCTTAATTGGGTTCATCTTGTAGATGAAATCCAAAGTTTCTTTAACTGTTCCTCTTTGCACAGATGGGTGGCATATTCAGCATGGATTAGGATACCTACAAGGCAGAGCAGTTTTGAGCAATTAATTGTAGTGCTAAGGAAACGTATAGTACTTGCCCAAAATGTCTCCCTCAAACACTAAAATATAATTGAGTCACTTTTGAGCTGAGCTCCTCTCTCCTGCCTCCTCCCTCATTCTCATAGGTTACTATGTTTGTGGATGCCTTGCTCTAACTTGCTCATTATCAGGTAAAAAAAAGAAAGAAGAGTGATTAAAGTGAGAAAATAAGCCATTATACCATTGGTGACATATTTATACATAAGACATTTGGATGCTGCATTTTAGAATCATTTTTTACACTGGTATTGCTGATGAAAAATTTGCCTTTTGCCTGGATCTCTACAAAGAAGCCTTACTGGGATTGGGCCAAGCTATCCAAGAGCACTTAGTGATTGTGTTTCATCATAAATCATGACCAAGAATATGTTGTAATTTTGCTGTCTTTCCAGAACAATCACAATATACTATGTAAATCTGATGTATATTTGTTGGTAGGTGTATTTATTTAAGAATTAAAACTTATACTTTTTTTTTTACAACATCTGCCGTTGTGTTTTTACAGTTACTGTTCTGTACATCTGTCCTGTTTCTTAAGCAACAACGCAGAAGAATAGCATAGGCTCAGCTGTATATAAAATAACATGCTAAACGTAACCTGTAAAACAGTTTCAATTGGCCACAAGTCTTGGAAAAAATCACGTCAAGTAGCACTTAACTGTAAAGAAAAGTGTTTGTGCCATGGCAGATTAAGGCTGTAGTTTTATGCAAATTTATCTGGATGTAAATCTCACCAAAATCACTGTGTGCCTTTATTACAGAAAGTGCTATTTTGGAGGGTAATTAGGCTGGGCTTTGGTCCTTTGCTGTATGTCCTTTTTTTATGGTGGTCATGAACCAGCATGGGCTGCGTTTGACCAAGAGAGCTTCTTGATTCTATCCATATCATTCAGAAGAAAGAAAATATAGAACTGGACAATGATGACCCTAAGAACAGTTTACATTAATTTATTGCTACAATATCCAGTAACAGAGATGCTCACTTTTATCTATTTATGAAGTAGAAAAATGCACATAGAAAAAGTGAATTGGAATTTCAGCAGAATTCAAAATGATGCTCTTCCTCCAAAGCAGGATATATGTTCGTTCTGGAAGGCAACCATTTGCTCCAACACCACTGAAGTTATAAAAAGCTGAAATCTTTCAGGCACAGTAGCCTCTGCTTCCACAGTACTTTTAAGCATAATTTCCAAGCTGCCTTATGCTTAAATGGTCCTTGTGACTTATTTTGCTCATTTATATGGCTTTAGTGATCTGCAATCTGCATCATTTCCAACTGGGTTGTCACAGGTCAGATCTGATTAATCCATATCAGGAATGTCCTCTGTAAACTTCACTGAGTAAAGCTTACCTGGTCTACTTTAATGCTTTACATTCAACAGAGAAGACAAATACCTGAGCACTGATTGGTACAATGGCACCAGTCACAACAAATGATATGCTCCCAAAGCATATCTTTGGCATTTCCTCCGTCTTTCATAGTTTCCGTCTCTGTGAAAGCGGGAGGCAACATCCTCATACCAGCTCGGTCTCCTCCCCTTGAAAGCAATGAAAGAAATCCATCCTTATCCTTATTGCCTTCCTGCCTATTGGGCTCTGGTGATGGCTCTCTCATTACACAGCTCCATAAGTATACAGCAGATGCCGAGCCATTCTGACATTTCCACTGCTCTGATAGATGAGTGACAAATTGAAGGCAATATCTCTTCTTAAGTCTGTCTGGTCATCTTCTATTCCCTAATTGGGAGAGAAAGGCAATTCATTTGTCTCAGCATGTCTAACATGGCACATGGTCAAACATTTTACACCTGATATTACTGCTTACAAGTTTTATAAAATAGGATTTTAGAGAGAAATATTAACTAGTATACTGCACACTCAACCCATTTTATTATTTCTTTCCCCTGGGTTTTCAAAAGCCCTTTCCTCCAAAATGGAGGATGAACAATCCTTACATCATTATACAGTGTTGTTTTTAAGGGGGGAAAGCGAGAAAATGAACCAGCTGCCAACAATCTAATATAATTCACTGAACCAAACCATTTAATAACAAGGCAGCAAAACTTTTATTTGTAAACACTGCTTCGTTGCTAATATAGTCAATCCTCCACATTCTCAGGGGTTGGGGCCAAGGACCTCAGCAAAAGTGTGTGGGGGGGAACCTGACTATGTTAGCCCCCCCCCCCCAACATGAATGATAAAGAGCCCTCTCCCATCCATAACTTTTTTCAACCTTGCAACACATAGCCTCTCCCACATTTCCTTCTGAACTCCCTTTCTCCAGTCTACCTACACATTACTAATTGTGTATACTGTGAATCTACCTGAAATTCTGGATAAAACTCCAGACATCTGATAAAGAAGGCTGCAGCCCACAAATACTTTATGCCATTATAAAAGTGTCCCAGGACTCTGGTTTTTGTTTTTAAAATTCATAAATATTTAAAAACTCACTGAACCTCTAGAATGGGCTCTAGAATGTCTACATTCTCTACATTAGCTGCTGGGCACAAGGCCAGAGAAAGGTGGATGCACATTAAACACTGCAGTAAGTGTGTGTGTATTTAAACACTGAAAGTGTGTGTTTTGAGGATGTGGGATTTCCAGCGTACCTCCAAGCTCCATGGGGGAAGTTCCAGTGCCTTTTGGTAGTAGTGAATAGCCAAATGTACCAATCCCAGTTGATGAAGGGCACGACCTAAGTTGTAGAAAGATTCTTGACAACAACCACGGAGGCCCAGGTACCTCTGAAGGAAAGAGAAACCCTGTGTACAGAAGAAGGAGGGACTCTGAAGTATCAGAGGTTATACTACCAAATGCAGAGCCATCTTTGCCTCTTCATTAAGTCCAATAAAACCTCTTGCTTGCATCAGCTTTGAATAAAGAAAGAGCATTAAAAGCTGGTTTCAAAAAGGCAGCTCCTAATGCAGTGATTTGACTGTTGGACAATGTTTTCAAGTTAAAAGATTCAAGACTAGGTTGCTGGAAGGATTCTCAGAGCCAGGCTTTCTCTCAAACTAGGCCATGTAATGATCCCTGCGCTGGAAAAAAAGGATGCTTTCATTCTTCCATT
Organism: Sceloporus undulatus; assembly: GCF_019175285.1. Classification (NCBI taxonomy): domain Eukaryota; kingdom Metazoa; phylum Chordata; class Lepidosauria; order Squamata; family Phrynosomatidae; genus Sceloporus; species Sceloporus undulatus. The sequence goes on along the minus strand of NC_056522.1, from coordinate 192,848,247 downwards.
TTTTCCCAGTCTCAAAATTTAAACTTAGTCGAATGGTAACAAAAATGGAAGATGACAACTCTTTGAGGGGATAACATGGTCTTAGAAACATGGGAATGATTAATGCAAGCCAGCAGATATTAGGTATCTACCTTATTTTCTTAATTCCCTTTCAGTACTATAAATAACGGCAGATTATCTCTCTTGCTGCACCGTAAATCTTAATACAATTTCACCTGTAGTCCCAATTTTTTTCAAAAATGAAGCAAGAGAGCAATACAGGAAGTAATCTACTTTTTGTCTGATAGGGAAGAATATGATTAATGAGAGAAGACTAACTGAAAGCCATCTAGGCTGATAATGTTCAAATTAACCCTTCTCTTCACATTGCATTTTCTCTGTATATCTCAGCCTACTAGTCTAACAAAAGGAGGTTAATAGTGCCTCACTATCTTGGTCCCCACTGCCACAGTTCTATAAATAGCACTTATTCTGCCCAGAGAGTAAAAGTAGTACACTCAAAGTGGAATTCATCACAATAATTTTAGCAAGGTGGTTACTTCCAAATGTAAGGACTAATGGAAAAAACAACCTTGCATTAACCTATAGCAATCATGAGAAAGACAGACATTATGAAGGCAACAGGCAGAAGAACAGACTTGCACAGCCACATCTGCTGCTACTTATGAGATCTTTTTCTAAATTTAAGTTTTAGTAGCCAAAGTGAAGGCAGTATGGGATAATTTTAGCTCAATATATATGTAATGCTTTATGGATTAGTTCTATGAGCTATTTCATGTAGATCAGGCTAAAAATCCAAAAAGAAATGTAGATAAATTGGTATAAGGTATATATGTCCTATCAGTCCTATCCCTAGATTTCAAACGAATCCACTGGAATCACAGAGGGTTAAGTACATGTTCATTTGTCTCGCCTTGCTATTAATAGAATTTTTTAAAAACTGATTTTTTAAAAAAAAAACTGATTTTTTTGTCAGTGATTTAGAAATCTGAACAAATAATGACACTATCTTGGTTTTCCTGCCATATTTAATAGATGTGTTTACCAAACCTAGGACACGACCCTGCTTATCGTAGGTATGAGATGTAATGACAATAGTTTCCCATCTTTACCCCCCAAAAATCCTTAACTGTACTCAGGTGTAATTCCACCCACCCCAAACTCTTTGGTTCAGCAGAGTGGAACAGCATTGAACAAGTGTCCAGCTGTTTTCCCATACTTGGATACACAGCAGCAGGCATCTGCAGGGACTTCATTGCTCTGTGAACGATGTAGCTGTACTGTTTGCTGGTCCCCCTGCTCTCTACCAAAATAGGGAATGACTAGGTTCAGAGGGCTGCAATGAGTTGGGGGAGATTTTGGTTGTGGAGTCAGTAGAGAATTGCAATCTCCACAATGACAAAGAAAGTGAGCTGCAATGCTGTATGTTTGATTTAAGCCATCATAGTTCACTAACATGATGAATATGTTGTTCAAACAGCCCTATTCGTGTTTATTCAAACTAAATGCTATTGCCCTCTCAGGGCAGCAATGAAAGAATTACAGACTGTAGTGGCATCTCAAGTGCTTATAAACTTCTCAAATACAGCAAAAAGAAAAAAACATATCAACTGCTTTGATATTAACTACAAGGAAGAATAAAATATATTACACTGATAAGGAAAACCAAATGTCTGTCAGTCTTTTGCTAACACTTCCAAGACAATTTCTGCATTAACAAGAGACCAATGGAAGTTAAAATCTATGTGCTGAAATGCAAGAGAAAATACAAATCTACCTTCCATGGAAAAAGACAAAAAGAACATAAATTAAATATCACAGATTGCCTATTATGTGATCTAACCCATTATGCAATTTCATGCACTCATGCCATGTATTTTCGACAGCAAGAGCATTATACACAGATTAGTCATCCTGAGATATAGATATTTTTTTTAAAACTCCACTGAAGTCATGACACAATCTCTGACGATATCCAAGTGTGCAACATAATTCTTCATCAAGTACTAGCAAAGAAAATGGCAGAAAGAGGCACTCTAGCCCTTGCAACTCAAAAAGGTTGAATTCTGATTGGAAGATGATAGCATGTTAAATGCAAATAGGAGTCTAACAACTCACCTGCACTATGAGTGCATGCCGTTTTAACACATACTTCTGAGATGCCATATGGATGAATGTCAAGCCTATGCAGAGACTATAGAGGGGCTCATCTGGGTTAGTACGGAAAGCTTGTACATACTGCCCTACAAGGAAACCAAAAGAAACAATTCGGGATTTTATTTCTTAAAACATTTCTCTTACTGACTAAGCTCTCCAACACATTTAAAACAAAACACAGCATACGCACAGAAATATCTTACATCTGTATATCAGTTCTATTTAGCTCAGTTTCTATATGTGCACCTTTAAATTACTGAGAATAAGCAACAACATCCTCCATTTCTTTTTGATGGTGAAATTTACTGTGGTATGACTTTCATTTTAAAATAAATCAAGTTGATAGCATATTCAGTCTTCCTCAGCCTTATGCGGTGAGGACAACTAGCATCATCCCCCGCCACTTTAAATTCTTGAGAATAAGCAACCTCCTCCTTTTCTTTTTGATGAGGAAATTTACTGCGGTGTGGCTTCTTATTATTTTTTTTAAATAACTTGATAGCATATTCAGCCTCCCTCAACCTTAAATGTTGAGAAGAACTCCCATCATCCCCAGCCAGCCTGACCACTGGCAGAGTGGAGTGGAATGGAGTGAAGGAATCTTTAGGCTATCACATCTGAAGGCACCAGCTTGGAGAAACAAAATTATGCTTATTCCCAAATAAATCTCTTCACAGAAACAAATTCCATTTTAAAGTGCAACACAAGCTCAGCATATTTCTTCCTTTTTGCTAATCAGCAAAAGCCTTGTTTTCCTGCTTTATTCTATCAGGAATGTAGAAGCAACATTAAGCATGAAATAGCAACTGTGGTGGGGAGATAAATATTGTATGTTTGCTTTCCAAATTATATCATACAAATGGTTATCTAAAGAGGACCCCTTTAAGGCCATTAACTCCAGTATCTAAAATTATCCAGCAGTACCATAGTTACATAGAACTTAGAAAAGTAGTTTTTTAAAACTACAGCTTCTGGAATTATAATGCAGTGACCTTATTAGCCATACTCGGATTCTGGGAGGTCCAGAAAAATACATTCTTGAAGCTCTGTTATTAAGAGCTGTTTGTTATCTGTCTATCCCCATATGCATATTGAAGTGTGAAAAGCATAGAGCAGGATGAGGGAAACCGAAAATAAAACACTGTAAGAAGTTGTATTAATAAATACTAGGAATGAGCATACCAAGAGCATGCTTGAAACTACCGGACACAAAAGCATTGTGGCCATTCAAAACACAGAGCGCATGATTGTCGGGGTTCTTCAGCATTAACCGAAGGCAGAAGCGATGGTGTCGGACATCTTGCGAATGCATGGTGATTTGATTGAACATATTCCAAAGCTGAGGCTTATTGACATGCTCCATGACCATTATCCTGTGGAAGAAAGCAAGGACCCATGATGTTATGTGTAATGAAGGTGTTCAGTGCCTTGGTTCAGGCACTGACAGACAGGTGATTCATTCTGTGTGGTGAAGTAGTATCTGCCATGCACATCAAGTAACATACATGCAGGTTTTACAGGCTTCCCTCAAACAACACAGTTGGAAATCACCCTCCATCACATTTCAATATCTCAGGCTGTTGCAGAGGAATCATTCTGCAGTGAAAAACAGATGGTGCTTTTTCTGCCAAAAGAAAACCCCACAATGTTTTTGTTGCAAAAACAGATTTCCTGCAACCAGCTATCATGCATCACATGAAACTTGCAAAGATGATAATTTTTATATAGGAAGCCCTTGTGGCAAGATCATTAACAGCATCTACCTTCAGTTATGGCCTATCGTTATATCTCAGAAGCAGGGAGAGAAATTGTTAGTAGAAACAGAAACAATTTAGCAACAGATCTTTCAATATGATTTAGATTATTACCACTGCACCTGAACTGAGTTTGTTTCTTCAACCCAGATAACTCACCTGATGTAATTGTAAGCTTTCCTAAAATTCTTGTCCAGAATTGCAGCAGAGAGGCCAAAGTACTCCAGCTCTTTGCGCTTCTGCCTATCATCATAAAAGGAGTAGTATTCCAGTGAGGAGTCTACCAGGAGCTCTGCCTCCTTATATCGCGAAAGATCACACAAAGCGTAGATTGCCTTCAACAGGAGGTTCCACCAGTCATCTTTTGTCAGCACACTTGTAAGCACCACAAATATTGCTAGAATGGAACCATAAGAAAACATAGTGTTTTATTTAGAATGTTTTAGCCCATTTTTGCAAAAAAACAATGTGGGGAACAAAAATATACTAAAGTACAATTTTGTAAAAAACAAACAAAAAATAGGTCAGAGATGGGGAAAGCGACCAATAAAATGCATACTACCTATAATTTACTTGCCTGACTGAAAACTGCCACCAGTAAAAACTAACTTTAAAGCCTACTTAACAAAGGCCAAGATCCTAAAGCCATTTAAATTAAACAACTGTTTCTATAACTTGGGGATCACCATCAAGCAAACCCACTTAAGTGTTGTCAGAAGATTTACTATGCTGCACCTTAAAAAGCAAGAAAATGCCTTTTGTGGTTGTTGTGTGCCTTCAACTTATTTTTGAATTTTGGCAACCCCAAGGCAAACCTATCATGGGGTTTTCTGAGCCTAAGATCCAAAACACACTGCAGAAATAATCCAGTTTGAGACCGCTTTAACTGCCCTGGCTCAGTACTAGGAAATTCTGGGAACTATGGTTTTGTGAAACATTTAGCCTTCTCAGTCAGAAAGCACTGATGCCACAATAAACTACAATTCCCAGGATATTCTAGCACTGAGTTATGCCAGTTAAAGCGGTCTCAAACTGGATTATTTCTACAGTGTGTTTTGGACCTAAGAGTGTCTGACTTACCCAAGCTCACTCAGTGGGCTTCCATGGCAGAGCAGAGATTTGAAACCTAATCTGCAGAATCATAGTCTTAACACTCAAATCACTATGCCATGCTGTCTCCGTATGCATATGACAGAAGTTACCCAAGTAAGATTGTGTCATTGCAAAACTCCCAAAGACAAAACACAACCATAATACTGTAGGGTACAAATAGTCTTAATTTCACACATTAGAGCGGATGGATTGTCCACCTACAACAGGAGAAGCCAAAAGATAAAAACCAGTTTGGTGGGATCAGAATTTATTGCATTAGGTCAACAAGGGTTTCTGACTTTCAATTGTTCCATAGCAGCAACAACAAAATGACTAAACCCGATCTTCCAAAAATTAAGCTGCCAAAATGAACAAAGGTCCAGATAACCTGGACTAGCCCTTTGTGTGAAATGCCAGCGAGCTCATTCAACTGTGACACCAAAAATAATTTACTAAGGTCAGAATATGCCAAGCAGCACCCTGTTCTATGATGGTAACTGTGTACCTTTTCCACTCAGCTCTGGCTAGTGACTCCTGGGGCTCTAATATACAGTGGTACCCCGGGATACGAATGCGCCGGGTTACGAATTTTTCGGGATACGAAAAAATCCCATAGGGATTTATTGCTTCGGCTTACGAAGGTTTCTTCGGGTTACGAAAAAACCGCGGCGCTATTTTCCGCCACCGGAGGGCAGCAGAGAGCTATTTTTCCATTAGCGCCTATGGGAATTCGGCTTACGAAGGTATTTCGGGTTACGAAATTAACCGCGGAACGAATTAATTTCGTAACCCGGGGTACCACTGTACTATAAAGTAGAAACAACAAAATACAAAGGAAGAATACAAAAAGACAACTGATCCTCTACCCTGCTTCGTGGCCACAGCACAACCACCACACACACACATCATTACCTTTCGCATCACAGTTTGTTGTTTCTTGATCATCATTGTCAGAAATTTTGTCTCTTGACACTTTAATGAGATAGAGATGCCTTTCTCCAGACTTTGAACTGGATATTAAACACACCTGAGCGCGGTTCATGGCAACCTGGAAGGCAATCACAAAAGATCCAAAATTTCAGACTTCGAACACATTTGAAGAAAAGAATGCCATGGGACACTCAATCCCAGGGTTAGATACAATTAGTCACCTTCTCAAATTGAGGCAGAAATCCAAACTCAACCTGATAAAAACCTGCCAGATAATGCTGAGGGTCAGCACTGCCAACACTATCAGTCTCCAGGGTTCTACTGCCTCCAGCATCTGTCCAATGGTGTGATAGATCATAGGATCTTCACACCTGGACTTTCTGCTCAGCACTCAGGCTTTCCTGTTCCTCTCTGCAATCCTCATAGGAGGAGGGAAGGGGGCAATGGATTTTTGAAGAAGTAATAAATGGCTATGAATGATCCATATAGCATGTAGTGCAAATTATTCTGGAGTTGCTTGTGCTGAAAAGGGTGATTAAGACCCATTAGCTTTGCAAAAGACCTGCCCTTAGTGAAGATGGAAATTGCTTGGGCTGCTCTACTGGATTTGACAAAGCTGCCTCCACTGTTGGATTCTCTTTGGGCACATGGCTATAAGAACTGTAATGATAAGTGCCTGCACTCCAATACTTAACACTACAACATTGTCTCCAACAGGTCAAAGGTTAATATAGTTCAAGAGAGTCAAAAAGTCTGTAAGGAGCATGAGTTACATTCTTACAGTGCGTCCTCGCCTTACGCGGGGGATCCGTTCCGGATCCCTCCGCGTAAGGTGAATTCTGCCTATGCTCGAGCCCCATTGGAAACAATGGGGCTTGTGCGTGGCTGCACAGGCGCGCGCAGGGCGCAACAGGCACGCACGCCCATTCAATTGAATGGGACACGCCGCCCCTTCCGCCCCGCGGCTTGAGCACGTATGCTCAAGGCCGCGTATGGCGGGCCCGCGTATGGCGCGGGTGCACTGTATTTATATTTACAAAGGGATCAACTCTCATTTCAAAGGTGCTACAAAACCCTTTTGTATACTAATAGACACTAACAATTATTTTCCATCTAGCATGAGCTTTAAACCCAAGGTGAAATGTGATGGAAGATGTGGAGAATTCACCTACCTTTAGGAGCATGGCTAACATGGTCAGCAAAGAATCTGCATAACCATACAGGTTGCCTTGAGAGTATAACAATGTTGAACGATGAAGAAGCAATTTTAATTCCTAAATGTTGAAAGAAAACAATTGGAATATACAGAGTCTCATCTTGCATTTAATTGTTCTTTCACAAACTGACAGCAAAACAAATGGTATAAACAATCCCATTATGATCTGGGAGGCAGGATGGGAGGAGATAAAACTTTGTGCTAAAGTTTACTTCATTTGTGGTTTTTTTCGGGCTATGTGGCCATATTCTAGAAAAGTTTCTTCCTGACGTTTCACCAGCATCTGCGTAAGAAACATTAGGAGGAAACTCTTCTAGAACATGGCCACATGGTCCGAAAAACCCACAAAAACTATGGATCCCGGCCATGAAAGCCTTCGACTTCACATTTACTTCATTTATTCATAGTATTGGGAAAAAGTTGAAAAACATTGCACATTTCAGTAATTTAAATGTTCATAAAAAGGTCAGCATAACTGACAAAGCTTATGAATTCTTCTGATTATTTAATGCCAAGTGTTTACACATCACATTCAGATGTAATGATAAACCAGAACTGCTGAGAACTCCACCACAAACAGCCTGCTTGTGCACACTGCCCAATGGCTCCTCATGAGGAGTAAACTAAACAGAAACTATTCAGAATCTATAAAGGAAGCAAAATCTTTCATCTATGTCCATAGATGGGCTTCTGGTACACGGCCTTCCCAACAAACCAGTGTCTTAAGGCAGCATTTTAAGTGACAAGCCAGGACAGAAAGCATGCAAAGGGTTGTCAAAGAGAGGAAAAAAATATGAGGAGGGAGGAATATCTGACAGCCCATATCTCTCCATTTGAGCCTATCTAAATCTTGTAGTCTTTTTTTGGAGGGGGACAGGTTGTCTCAGTCCCACCACCCTTGCAGACTCAATAGGTAAGGATAGAAGAGAGAGCCTTCTTGATGGCTGTTTCTAGGTTTTGAAATACCCTCCCATAAGAGACTCAATTGACACCTTTTCTGCTTTCCTTCCACTGGAAGGTAAAGACTTTTTTATTTATGGCGGCTCTTAATTTGTTGCCTTGTTATCATGTTTAAATGTGTTTTTAACTGTTTTAGATTAATGTTTCAATTATTTATTTCATGGTTTAAAACCCTTGTGCTATATATTGCTTTAGCTAGATTTTGTTTTAATTTGAACTATCAGCTGCTTTTGGGTCCCATACTGGGAGAAAGGCATGAAAATAATCCAAATAAGTATAACTACTTAAACTAAATATTCCAAATAACTATTCACTCTGACCTTCCTCACTATGAGCATGTAGTACCAGACAGGAGATGCCTAAGGAAATGTGGTCCTCAAATAGAAAGGGGTTTCCCTTTAAGGTATCCTTTATTAAAGAATTCCATGCATCCTCCACTCTGCCAGACAGTCCCCAATTGCTGCTTCCTCCTCTCCATCTGACACTGAGATCCCACCGTCAAAGCAATTCTCATGTTTTCAACCCAGAAATCCACTTTGACTCTAGAATCCAATTCATGTTACCAGAGGGAAGTTCTTACTTGCTGAGCTGCATTTGCATCTTGTGCCAGCGTATCTGGGTCATACATGGGCTCAAGTGCCTCCAGGGCTTTCTCAGGCCGGCCCAACTGCTGCTGGAGGGTTGAGAGGGAAATACGTGCATCCAGGTGCAAGGGAGCAAGGTCAACTACTTTGGCATAGCTCTCCGCAGCACGCTCGATGTAGCCCAGTGCTTTTAAGCACTCTGAAAAGAGAGTCAACAAAGTCATGTCTTCAGCTTTTTAGCAGGCTTTTGCATTTGAGTTATGATACTATAATGGCTCTCACAAGAAGAGAGCAACCATCTTCCTTTCCAAGGACATCCAGTTCCCCAAAGTACAGGGCAACTAACAGCACCATTGTTATTCTGATGTATACACTACAGTGTCAAGCCTTTGCTCATCAAGCAACAAAAGGTAGGCATGTTCATAGCATTTCTTAGGTGCATTTATGTACATTCTTGTCAAATACACTTAAAGTATCTGATTGAATTATCTGGGATCTGCTTCAAGAACCCTTCCAGATCAAATGGGACCTGGGGCCTTAAGATAGTCATTATTATATTAAGTCTCAATTATTTCAATGGGTTTCCTTTAAGTATGACCTAATCTATAGCTCTTTCAAGCAGAGTCCTCAATAGATGCAAGATTAGGCCTACAAGCCTTCCCGTGAATTGGGTGTAAGCCCACAATCAATAACTGTTAATCAAAAATCCTGTTGGCTGGTGTTGCTATGCTAAGAGTGGTGGCTGCAGTAAAATGGCTGTGCGTACAGCAGCTACAGAGTAGGGGTGGTGGGCAAGGCAGAAAAAGCTGTCACGCTCAAGACTGTGCACTTAAGGGCTGGCAGAATAGCTATCTCCACTGATAGCTACAGCTTTTTCTGCTTCTTCCCACTGTCACTGCAGACCCCTGTATGCTATGCCAAGAGAAAGCACCAAAATGATTGCAGCCCTCAGTGCTGATCTGGTGTTAGGGTCCAAAATCTAATGTCTTTTCCAGCAGAATCCCAAACATGTGTAATCCAGGATAAGCTATACTGTGTTCTATGGGACTTGCTCCCACAAAAGCATGTATATGGTCACATTAAATTACTGAATTCTAACTGTGCTGGAAGAGTTTACTACAAAATTCAACAGAGTTATTACCTGCATGACGGAGCCAAACAACAGCTAAGTTGTATCTTTCTGAACACACCAGAGAACTCAGGAGAGGTAAAGCAGAATTATATTCTCCAACATCAAGAAATGCTTCTGCAACATCGAGGTACAAATCTCCCATATCCTCAGGGTTTTGTTCCACTAGCGTAGATAACAAAAGCTTCGCAAACAAACAACAAGAAAAATTTGAGAGTATATGCATAACACCTTGAAATAAAAATGGTCTCTTTGAACAAAGATAACATTAGTTAGCAAAACAAGAACAATTTTTTAATGGTCAATACATCTCTGTAAATGTTAAAAATACAAGAAGAAAAATCCTGTTTGAAACCAGTAGGAAAGAATCCTAATTTTAAGATATTGTAAAAACCTGCAATGTGAGGAATATTACAATTATATGTCCACAGCACCAATACTCTGATCAACAGAGAGGTTTGAAGGAAGGCAGCTGGAAATTCTGGGCTTTCTGGATTTGTTATTGCATACTGTACTTGGTTTTACTGGTTTTTTATGCAATTATTGTTCTGAATAGCAATACTGTACTGATAAAAAAACATAAAATAAATTTCCTTAGGGTTACATTATGTTGGATGTGATCAGCAGCACAACTTGTTTTCCCTGAAGAGATACCATGTGCAGAATCTTGGCTTTTACGGGAGCCTTCTGACTAACAGGGATTCATTTAGTTTATATTTTAATATGAGCCAATCTTCCTGAACTGACACAAGAACTGAAATGTAATTATTATTTTTTTAAAAATTGGACATCTACAAATTTTGTCATGCTGATCTCCCATCAGAAAATACATACATTAAGGAAGATTGCTTGCAGAACAACCAGCAAATATATTTATGTATTATACAAAAATCTAGAATTTTGTATGTATAAAAATATCACCGAAAAATACATTAAAATGTCTTTTGTGCATCTTTTTTTAAAAAATCACATACTGAAGTGGAAACATGGTGGAATTTGTGTTTGAAAAAAATGGGAATGAGCTAGAGAACAATCAATCGCTACTCATTAAAGTGAAAGACGATGACCTAAAGACAGTGTGAGTTTTAAAAGGCTAATGTTACATTTTTCATGTATATTCTCCATGTCAGTCCATCCAAAAGGCAATGATAACACACCCATGGAAGAAGGATTAAGGGACACTGAAAGGCAGATATTTACCCTTCTATAGCTAGACCTGGAATATAATAATAATAATTAATAATTTGTTTTATTTATATACCGCTATTCCAAAGATCATAGCGGTGAACAGCAAGTAAGCTAATTAGCAAGTAAGCTAATTTGCCCCCAACAGTCTGGGTACTCATTTTAGCGACCTCCTCGGAAGGATGCAAGCCTGAGTCGAGCTTGGGCCCTTTGCTGGTCTTGAATTCGCAACCTTGTGGTTTCGAGTGAATGGCTGCAGTACAGGCATTTAACCACTGCGCCACCAGGGCGCAGTGGTTAAATGCAATATCACAGATATACACAGTGCAATATCACAGATGCTTACAATTTCCCTTCCTGACTTGCAGCTTTAGAATTATAAGGCTGCCCTAATACTCAGGTTCTTACAGGTATATATAGCAGAGGCTCCTTCGCAAAACCAAACTATAAAAGCTATGTAATATTACAGCTGATGGCTGGAATACAAAAAATTCCTGAAACTGGTCTCAGGAGTAACCAGCCCCTCAGATCACATGGCAAAGTGCTGATGGAACTGGGGAGGGAGAGGGCAGGAATTACCAAGGCAGCTTGTGATCCAAAAGAACAATTTTAATATGGAGCAAAATAGCCAATTCTCCACAAGGTTAGAGTTCTTGTCTAAACTCCTCTCTGGATCCCATGTTTTTAAAACCATGTTTTAAAGGATCATCCTGCTGCCCAAACCACTCCATCCTCACTGTAACTATATGGAGAACACTCCAGCTTCATCTTTATTCCATTTTTGTACTTACATTGAGAGGTTCCAAAATGTTCAGATGAACTAAACACACCATGAGTTTCACAGTAATGTCAATGGGAACACCGTCAGGTATAGAGCAAGTCACCTTTTCTGAAGCTAGAGAAGGAAAGCAGTTTTAGTTCTTTTCATCAGCATAACATCTACATAATAATGTTGCAAAATGTTGCAGTGTAAAATACTCCTGTTCCAGGTTCAACTCAGTTAGCCATGTGCCAACATTCTGCCCCTGACCTTACTCTCACTGGTCATTTCACCCTCCTTAGCAGTGCTTGGAGTTGAATGAAGCCTAAGGTCTGGTTCCTCAAAAATATTTTTCTACTTCTGCAAATGTCCCCTGAGGATTCCCTCCTCCTTGTTCCTGTCTGAAGTTACTTTGGCTCATAAGGATAAATCCATACTGTAACTTTACTGTAAGTTCACATTATATGACTATCTCTATGGCTGTTCACGCAGCATCACAAACACCTTAATCTCCACTGACACTGTTTGTCTGTATTGTTATAATAAAAGCTTCATTTTGGAAGGTACCTTCTCATTAATACTACCAAACAATATTGAAGTATCTATCCTTTTCAGAAAATTATGTTCCAGGGCAGGGGTGGGTAAATTTTGTGGGGCCCAATTTTTGCTCCCTGCTTATGGAGTTAGAATCACCCGGTGCAAAAACTGTATTAATATAAATCAAGTAAATATGTATGAGGGCCTTTTTTGTGGCTGCTCCCAGGCTGTGTATTTTCCTTCCATGGGAGGTAGGTTGGTCCTTTCTCTGCTCTCCTTTGCAGCCCTCAAGCATTTGGCTGACCTGCAATGTGCAGATCATCGCAACAAAAGTTGTCAATCCCTGAGCAGGATCATCAAACAAGGCCACTCTCATTTTTATCCTCAGGTATTTAATACTGTACTGTACTTCCTATCAAGAAATATTACTGGTGTAAACTACTTTTGAGAATAACTTGCTCACATGGAGAACTGGTTCCAGGCACAGGTTCTTGGGCATCAGACCTTTCTTCTTGACCCTCCTGCATTTCCACTGCCTCTTTCATTGGGCAAAAGGTGAGGGAAAATAAAGAATACATTGATCTTATGAGATTTTGTCTTATCACCAAAAATGAACTCAAACTGGAAAATATATGCAAGCAGATAACATGTGTACAGAAAATAACATGCAATAGTAATATCTGCATTCATTCATTGCCCTTCTTTTGCTCCTGGAGTGTTTTGACATAGGATAGCATACCTAGCTTTAAAAAAACCCAACCCTCATTGGAAATGGGTGGGCACATGAGAAGAAACAGTTTGAACCCCTGAAACAGTGGCATCTTGTGTCCCAAAAGTAGTAGTAGTTTTGTACTAGGGCAAGGAGGAGTGCAGAACAGATGGTATGGAGACAGCAGGCAAGGTTAAGTTTTTCTCCATCACCCATTGAGATCCAGGGCCATCCAAAGAAATTAAATGGTGGTCAAATTCAGCAGAGATAAAAGAAAGCATTTTGCCAAGCACATAATTTTATTATGAAATATGCTACCACAATGCTAAGTGGTAGCCATTGACTTGAACAGCTATAAAAGAGGTGAGACAAAATGATTGGAAGGCATGGATATCCATGGCTCCTAGTACAATAGCTATGTTTTACCTACAGTATCACAGGCAATACACTTAAGTTTATCAGCTGCTTGGGAACACAATTTGGAGAGGCAGTTGTACCTACTTTTTGCCTGTGGGCATCCCATAGGCACATGTTTGACCAGACTGGATGGGCCCTTTGGACTGTGAGCCCTTCAGTCTGATCTAGCAGAGCTTTTCTTAGGTTCTTTCAATCAGTTCCTTTTTCTATCTATCTATTAAACTGTTAAGCCTATTTTGGAGCATCACAGAGTCAATTACAGCACAATACTACAAACTAAAGAAGACTGAATTTCATAAAGCTAGTAGGTAAGGCACATTTAAAAAATAATCTCACACATACGCACTACTATCCCCACCCAGTTCCTTTACTGCAGATACTGTAAAGGTCCAGCAGATGCCACTACCCTACATGGATACTCCCCAGACAGCATAATTAAAGGAATTAAACTGTAATTCTGCTCCTCTTTTCTTTTCTCAAAAGAATGTTTTGTCTAGAATAGAGATGCAGCCAAAATCTTCCTTGGTTTTTTTTGTGCCCTAATTGGCCTCTTGCACCACACACCAAAGGACAAACGAACTGTCATTTTTCTGAAATCTTTTCAAGGGCAAAACCATTTTTAAAAATAAGGCAAGTGTGAACAGACACAAGGCCAAGGGGAATTTAATGATATGCCATTAACTAGAAGCAAAAGATCCAAAATGCTTCAGAGGATCATGCACTATTGACAGAGAAAGCTTAATGCAATGAAATATAAAACCTCAAGTACCTTTATCCACTGCTGAAGAATTTATTACTGTCTCTTTCTTCTCAAGCACAATTCCAGAAAAATCTGTAATAACCTAAATTAGAAATGATTTTTGACATAAGAAAATGAAATAAGCCCAGTGTAAAAGGAATCTTAAGAAAAAATATAGCTTAAAGTAAAACTAAGAAGAAATTCAGCTGTTCAAGGAAGCAAATGGTTCTGTTCCATTAGATGACTGTACTAACTCAGAATATATAAGTGGAAGATTGTTATGTGAAAGTGCCGAACATCAAGAAAAGTTCAAGAGGAATATTAGAACTCTGTGATCCCTCCCAACTCCCTCCCATTACCAGACATTTAAGAAGCAACACAGTTCTGTGGAGAAGACCCACTTGTTCCTTTGAACTTCCAAACTTGTCTCATTTTGGGCCTAGAACACCTGATAGACAACAACCTTTCCAAAATTCAACCAAAAATACAACACATTATTTGTTCACTTCCCTCAACCCTGAAAACTGTTAAAGCTGGAGGCCACCCACAAACATTGTAGAAGGTGTTCATTTAGCCAGCATTTCCCAACCTGAGTATAATGCCTGTTTCTCTATTTAGCTCAAAAAACACTGTTTCTCTAACTCAAAAAATAGAATTTTATTCTATTTTTAAACTGATCATATGTACAACGCTGTGTAAATTTACAGTGCTTTATAAATAAAACTTAATACTACTACTAATAATAATAACAACAACAACACACTTCATGGATAAACCAGAAAGAGTTTACTAAAAGTCAGGATCAGCAAGTCATTGCCATATCTGAATGAACAAGCTAACTTTTGCTTCTATAATCCTCATGAACACTCCTCCCGTCCACTGATCAGCATTCTTCCCCACACTGTGCCAGGTAGCTATAGGACTTTGATTCCCATATAACATTCCTTGCTCACCCTTCCCCACACACTCATGTTTCCAACTTGGCTATAGCACAGCTAAGCAGGCCTAACTTAAGTTGGCAGAGAGTTCTGAGGGGTGACTCTGACACAGAGGTTGCAAGGATTGACAACCAGTAGATTGCAACTTCTAATAGATTGTTTCCCAGACAATATGGCCAGTGAAGATGAGTGGTACTATAATCTAGCACCACTGGAGAACTAAAACTGGGGAAATAATAATAATAATAATAATAATAATAATAATAATAATAATAATAATAATTATTATTATTATTATTATTATTATTATTATTACTACTACTACTACTACTATCCTACCTTCCCCCTGGTATAGGGACTCAAGGTGGCTAACAAAATTTACAACAGTCTAAGTTAAAATAGTATGAAACATTAAAAATACAAAGTATATAAACAATTAAACAATTTCAAAAGATTAAAAACGTTATATTATTAAAATTTTAAATTTAAAATTCTTTAAAAAAAACTTCTTACATAACCATACACAGCACCCATGTCAGTGTGCAAAAGCTGATATAGCTGGTTTGTTAATGGTCAGAAGTCAAGCCAATACAAGGAGATATGATTTCAAAGTTTAATTTGGCCATATTGTATGATTTTTAAATTTTTATTGCTCTAGTCTACCTGTGTTAGGGAGTATGTGTACACACACACACACACACACACACATATTCAGGCTCTCCTAATGTGTTTAAAATGGCTAGCCTTTATGGAAAATTAATCTGCTTACTGCCAATGCTTTATCGTACTGTTTGTTAGAAATGTACAGTTCAGCAGCTATATTAACATCTTCCATGGATACAAGACTCTGGTGTTTACTAAAGGCTTCTTCCATTATCTCAATAGCAGCAGTGATATCATTGGCTTCATAATAACTCCTGCAGAAAACAGCAGTAACAGGAACATGAGTAAATGCAGATTAACAATTAATCAACAGGAAAGGAAATGAATACTCTCTGGATAGACAGCAATACGACATCTCTTCCAATGTCAGACATCCATCATGTCAAATATTTGAAAATCCTATTATCTCTCTGTGACCAAATGGGAAAGCAAACAGTGGATATTCATTTCATAATCTATTGCTTTGTTTGAACCTCACACATTACCATGGCTCAGCAACACATGAAAGGAACTTGTCTCACCCAAGACCCACATAGCTGGGAGGAGACAGGCAGAGGCTTTTAGATCAGCTTCTAAAACATCTAAAAGGGACCAAGTTGGGGGAATCTGGTTTAAACAAGAGAAATTCATAAACCATGATTTGATGTTCTTTTGTATGAAACCAACCATAGTTATGATTAATAATAGGTTGTCAGGTTCAGACTAGATAGCAAACTAGGGCCCTGGACACATCGGCAAAAAGTGCTGGCTCATGGGCAGAGTCATGGTGTAGCATCTGCACCCTCAAAGCCATGCCCCCGCCCCATGGTGCTATTTTGGCATCTGTCCGTTTACATGATATGCTCCATAATGATGCTACTGCGGCGCAGCTCCCAATCGGCGCAGCACAGAAATGGCATCATCATGGCGCACTAGTGCACCTATGACGCCCCTTCCAGGGAGCAGAAAGAATCCCCTTTTCACAGCTTCTTTTTGCTCCCTGTGGAGGCAGCAGCGTGTGGTTGCTGCGGCCTCAATCCGGGGCAAAAAGGGGTGGCGTTCCTCTGCCCGTCTGTACAGCTGCCAGATATGAAAATGTCTGAATTCCTTGCAGACACATCAGTAAAAGAGAAGGGAGGGGAAAATATGGAAGTCCAGTGGTAGGATAGGCTCATTTCTGTCTCAGTAAAAATGGGAAATGAAGCAGATACTGATCATGAGAGACTCTCATTCCTTAGCCTCACCCACCACTGGCATATGCCCTCTCCCAAAACAAAATGGGCAAATTCTCTGGTGTGATCCACACAGGCCTTCTCCTATTATCATCTTTGTCCCAAACACTGGTGCTATGGTTTCTTGTGGGTTTTTCAGGCTGTGCGGCCATGTTCTAGAAGAGTTTATTCCTGACTTTTTGCCAGCATCTGTGGCTGGCATCTGGTGCTATGCTTCTTCATCTGCTACCAGCCTGATATCATTATAACATCAAGCTAATGAGTTTAAATGTGTACAACTGCTTTAATTGTATTTCTTATTTGTGGTGATAAACACAAACATTTTGGAAAGGCACTGGTGAGGTATGCTACATTTCACCTTGACTTTTTTTAAAGTGCTAGATTCAGTGCTTACTTTGCCATGTCTCTGGCCAGATGCATAAAGCGATCTCCATCAAAAGGAGTCAGAAGATTTAAAATGCGCCTGTAGCCATCCATTGCCAGTTTATGCTCCCCCAACTGTTCATAGAGACTTGATCTTTCCCACAAGTAGCGTACATTAGTAGGATCATATTTCAGAGCTACAAAAAAAGAAGAAGAGGCATTATAATGTTTGATAGTGTTGTAATATGTTTATAATATTAATACAGGAGAACACTTTGCTTTTGCTTGGAAGAGACAAAATGCTGGTTATGACAGAGAGATCGCTTTGATCCTATCAGGCAATCCTCATGTTCCAGTGTTTTATGCTAGTGGTTTCTCCCTGTCTCTGCATCACTGTATCTCCCATCTTTCCCCCATATAATTTCATTTCAAGTATTTGGAGAAAAAACACCTAACAGAACATAAGACTACTTACTAAAAAAAAAAAGCATTTATACAATGTGAGTAGGATGTAGATTTAGGCACATGTATCTGAGCTGGCTAAAGCAGATGCTCATGGTCCTTTTCTTCTTGGCAGCCCTCCAGCCAACAGACACCCCTGCAAACACATATACAAACACGCAGACACTGCTAGGGGACCCTAATGAATGTGATTGGTTGTGGTATGGAAAAAACTGGGGAAATTTCTGAAAACTCAGCAGAGCCCTTCCACCCAGGGAAGACAGATCCTAGATTCAACACCATGCTTTTCATACCTGCAGTTCTTTACGTAAATCCAATATCACGAATCAACAACAGGTTATATATTACACAATAATGGAAATCTTTAACAAACAGTGACTAAATGCTTAGTTAAACAAACTTACCTTTAAACTAATCTGCATATAACACACAACAGTCACCTTTAGACAATTCTATCTCAGCTTAATAAAAAGTTGAGATACTAGATACGCAGTGTACATACATGAACTGTGTACAAGGTAATTCTCATCTACTTTACCTTTTGCATAGCAGAAGATAGCCTGTTTAATATTGTCCTGCTCAAGTGACATTTCAGCAAGCCTCACCCACTCTTCGGTGTCACTGGGGTTTAAGTGAGCAGCAATCAATTCAAACTGCAAAGATTTTTCCATATCTCCTTGGTCTTCATAAATCATGGCAAGAGTTGAAAATGGCTCATAAGCCAGAGGAGCTACAGAAAACAAAAGAAAAAGTTTTTAGGATTTGAATCAATGGTGCCGATATCTTAATACAGAAAGCTTAAGTTGTGGGCCAAATTAGAGTCCACAATTACTGGTATCAAACCACTTGCCCTAATCAAATCTCTCTATAACAACATTTATCTAACAGTAAAGGGTGGGTGCCCAGGAACAACTCTCTGAAAGCATTCCCATGTCAAGAGGTGAAACAAGATTTTATCCTTGCACCAATCCTGTTCAACCTTAAAGTGAAAGATTTTGAAACTGAGTTGATGGATTACAATGCTCATCTGCCCAGACTAGGTAATAGGAGAGTCCCAGTTCTGCTCTATGCTAATCATACTGTGATCCTGTCCAGAACAAGACTAGGGTTTAAACACCTCCTTGGTAAATACTCCACCTACTATTCTAGAAATGATCTCAAAGTAAATGCTGCCAAGTCTAAAATCTTGGTCTTTGAGCATAAGTACCATCATTGCAGATAGACTATAGATGACTCTTGGAGCAACTGAAAAGCTTTAATCACCTGGGGCTAACATTTCACCATAGCAACCTGTGGAATCATCACAGATCTTTAGAGCACAAAGAATCTCAGGGCAGTAAATCAGGTATTCAAAGGCGGGTTACAGATGGCCCTCAAGGGGCCGTTTTCCCACCGCCGCCATTCACTGTGGAGGGAAGCCCCAGCGGCCAGACCGCGAGGCTTCCCAGCACAGCGAAAAAGGAGCGCCGAAATGGCGCTCCTTTTCAAAACGCGGAAGTGGCACCGCGACATCACTTCCGCCACGACACGTCTGGATGCACAGTGTCCAAGACGTCAAAATGGCGGCGCCCATGTGGATGGGCGCTGCCATTTACGACGCGCTCCGCGCGTGTTGGGACCAGGGCGGGTTAGGAAGGGGCGACTCTTCCTAACCCTAACACGCCCCTTCCTAACCCTAGCACACACGGAGTGCATCGTTAGTGGCGGTCTGTAACCCGCCTAAGATTCTTTCAAACCAAATGTAACCAATTCATTCGAATGGCCCTTACATTTTTTTAATGCAAAGATCACAGCCAAACTGCTTTTGGGAACCCAATCAACAGATACTGGCACACATATACAGCGCGCCCGCGCCATACGCGGGCACGCCATACGCGGCCTTGAGCATACACGCTCAAGCCTCGGGGCGCGCGCGGGGTGGAAGGGGCGGCACGTCCCATTCAATTGAATGGGCGCACGCGCCATTGCAGCCCGCGCGCTCCCGCGCCGCCGCGCACAAGCCCCATTGTTTCCGATGGGGCTCAAGCATAGGCGGAATTTGTCTTACGCGGCGGGATCCGGAACGGATCCCCCGCGAAAGGCAAGGACAGACTGTACACCAGTTACCTTGTCTTATGATTTCCATGCACATCAGAATGGCATCTTCATGTTCACCACGAGCAAATCTAATATTGGCTTCACCCATGAGGCCTCTCAAGGCACGAGGCAATTTACTGCGTGGTCGTTTTTCCTAGGAAATAGGAAAAAAGCAGTTCAATGCAATAAATTTTATTTTATAGTAGGAGAGAGGAACCTGTGGCTTGCAGACACCATCTGGTCTGCAGAGATTCTCCATTATTTTCAAGCCAGTCCTACCTCCATCTCTAAGTCCCATCTCAGGGACTACCGTGAAGAAAATCCCTACTATTTGCAATCATTGATTGGCAATTGTGAAGAATTCCCTTCCCTCCTCTCTATGTCTTGGACATAAGGGAAGGAGGAGGAGTGAAATCAGTCAATAACTCCAATTTACACTCACATTCAAACTGTAAATGTAGGAAATTAATATTGTATACTGCTATCCCAATCAAGCCCTAGTCATGTGCAACAACTAATGCAGAGGTAGCAAATTCTTGGTGTTGGAGCAGGGAAGAGGCTGCACTGGACCTCCCCAATTTGTCATGGGCTACATACTACCTCTGAAATTTTAGTTGTGGTTACTGAGATCCCAGTCATCCCCACAGTCACTCTTCAAACTTGACAGCAACTGCATTCACTGTCTATATGGCACAAGCATAACAAAGTGCCCCCATACAATAAACAACCAGGTAGAGTGGCTTTCCAGAAGGGAAGGCCAAAAGGAGTTGTGGCTTAAGACAGTCTCCATCACCCACCTATTTCTATGGGGTTATACTGAGCCATGCATGCCCCAGGCCCCCAGCAATATCCACAACAGGCCTGTTAGAAGCCACCTTCCATGTGCAGAGATTTTTGGCAGGCTTCAAGTTTGTTCTCAGTGCTGTGCTCCAAGAACACATCTCTTCATTGTCTCATAGCAACAAGGAAAGGCCCAAAGAAACACTTTGGAAATACATACAATCTGGAAATACATGCCTTCATCATTTTCTTGGTCTCTCTATTAAGCACCATCTCTAGGGCAAAAACATCTCCGGCTGTAGGCTGTGTAGACATTGCCTCCTCCTCTTGTTCCTCTTCTTCTTCCTCCTCTTCCTCCTCCTCTTCTTCTTCTTCCTCTTCCTCATCTTTATTCTCTCCCATCATGGAAGCAAAGACACGATGGACAGATTTACTGACCCCATCTGATGTTTCTTCTGTTGCAAGAGAATGGTTACAAAGTGTTCTAATTAATGAGTGCTAGAAGAAATGGAGGAATCAACAAAGTTTCTGAAATTACAGACAGAGTTCATAGAAACAAGAAAGAAAACAATATTAATTCACCACATTGTTTTAATAATCTATGCTTCTGGGTCCAAAGCTGAGGTTGGGATCATAAACACTCGATGACAGTTATCTTATGCATACATACTAACAGAATTAGGATTTAAGGCTATCTGAACATGCATCACATCGACAGAAATAATGCAAGTTGATAGACTGCAACTCTAATTAGCCCTCACTAACAGGCAACTGTGAGGGATGATGGGAGCTCAAGTTCAATAACATATAGAGGAACACAGGTTTTCTGTCTTTTATCTAAATAACTGTTTTTAGGGTCACTTCCAGAACAAGCAAGGTAGCATTTCTTTCTTCCCACTTCTTTGAGCCTTGCCTCAGGACCATGGTCATGAAAGAAAAACCCACCCCTGTGCTTCTTCCTTTTCAACTTCCATATGAGCCTTCACTTTCTTATAATGGTAAAAGAGCATCCTAAGGCAAAGCAGTCCTTGTGACTTCTGGATTTTGACTCTCATCTAAAGTACCATGCCTACAGCGCTATATAAATAAAGCATAATAACAACAACATATTTACATGCTCAGTTCATTTACAGCAGGCAATAGTGGTAAGGCAGAGCTGAATCAATCAGTCACAGCTCTGTAACAGGTCCCTTGAACGTCAAGCGGGTCACAGATTGGCAAATTACTTGTTGAGACTATAATTTCCCATGAAAACCCCAGCAATGATGTTCACTGGCCCTGTTTTTTGAGGGAGGGGGACTTGAGGGAGTAACATTAAAAAAATTACAGTAATTTCTCCAAGCTCTGGAATGAACATGAGACAGCTCCTGGGATCATCATGTCTGGCAATACAAGTTTTGCAACCTGAAAATTGGAACCACATGGTTTAAAAATATTAAATTTAACAAAAGTATTTCAGGAACCCAAATTTAATGTACTGTAGCCCATATTCATTGGTAGTATGCTGTGGCAAATCTAACAGACCTAAATATATTTTTGCTTCATGAAATATTAATTTAAAAAAGAACACAACATTGTGAATTTTCTTCCTACAACCCCATTCCACAAATTATTTGAAGTTCATGAGTACAGGAGTACACAGAAACCCCAATGTTGCAATTTGTCCTTGTTGCAAGGAAATACTCCTGATACTATGCCAGAGTCATTCTAAGGATGCATACAGATTCTAGCTTTTAAGAGATGATGGCAAATATAGAGGTGTCTCTTTCTGTCACTTCCTTTCTTCCTTTCCCCCCATGGTCACTGCAACTCCAGGATTTCAAGTTCTCAAATCTTATTCTGGAAAAGCTGGAGCTAGAAGATAATAACATGTTGAGCACTTCTGCAATAAATGTTTGTGTAATTATCACAAGCAGGTATTGGACCGCACCAATTGTCAAATGAACACAGTTCCTCCCATCTCTCAGTTGCATGGACCATTTCTGAAACCATTTTGGAAATACATTTTGATCAGGTGAAAAGGTAGCTAATTATCCACATTTCTGCATATGTTGTCCTTTAAATAAGAGAGGAAGCAGTGTAATACCATCTAACTGCTTTAGTAATGTGGCCTGCTTAAGAATATTTTCTCTTTTATTAAAAAAAACTTCAATGAAAAGCAAAATTGGCTAGACCAGAAGCTCCACTCATTTTCATAATTTCCAATACTACTGAACGTTTCTGAAACTGAGCGAATCCCCATAGTAAGGGTATCCCACCACAGGGGAAATTCTAAAGCTACCAATTGTAATTAATAGACAGTACAGAGGCACCTTAATTTAGTAGCTAAACAGGATCAGCCCCAGTTAGTACTTGGATGGGAGACCATTGGAGACCATGCAATGGATACCAGATGCTGGGCTGTATTTCAGAGAAACGAACTGGAAAAATCACCTCTGAGTATTCCTTGCCTAAAAAAACCCTATGAAATTCATGGGGTTGTCATTAGTCAACAAGTGCTATGAAGACATGTGCGCGTGCGCACACACACACACAATAGTAGTAGTTATGAGGAAGCTGTATGCTCCAAAAATAAGTGTCCATGTTTTTGGTTATACAGTGGGACCTTGTTATCCACTGGGTTTTTGTTCCAGGATCCACAGTAAATAACAAAATCCGTGGATGCTGAAGTCCCATTAAATATAATGGCATAGCAAAATGGTGTCCCTTGTATCAAATGGCAAAATCAAGGTTTGCTTTTTGGAATGTATACTTTTTTGGCATATATTTCAAGCTGTGGATGCTTGAATCCATGAATAAAAAATCTATGGATAAGGAGGGCCGACTGTATACAGCCTAAGCCATTGTCAGTTTGCCTGGAATGGGATTGATGGATCAAGTGAAAACGTTATGTGGCCATAAGAAAAATGTAAGATGAAACAAGAGAGCTTTCATAACTTAATGAGCAGGATCACTGAAATGCAACAATGAAGTAGCCAATTAATGTTAACAATGATAACTGTACCAACTGGATTTTAAAATTAATAAGGAGATCCTTGGGTTCCAAAACAACCTGCATTTGGCTCACAATTACCTTCCAGATTTATGTTACTTTATGTATCTCTACATGCCAGGATTTCCTGTGGCTCAGTTTCTGAACAATCTAATCCTGTAGATCATTTTCTAATTACAAGAGCACATGTAATGCCTTCTTTACCTATAGCTAAAGTCAATCTAGTAGCTGAAAAGCAGGCCTACCAGAAAGTGGGGGGACTATGATATCCTAGACACTACTATACCACTGCTGAAGCTGCAATAATGCCTCTCCACAGTCCTCTTTGCCTCTCAGCAAATGGGTTTGTTGATAGTCTTTTTATTGATTCTGGATTATGAGAGAGACTGAATAATGTTCATTGGGAACAGAGTAAAATTGTACTGAAAGTGTTGGAAATTATGGAAATGAGAATCACAGGAAGATGCACCACTCAATTAGATCATTGGTCTATCCATCTTAGAATAATCTCAATCAGTGGCAAAGAACCTGTAGTCTTTCAAACGTTGAAGAATTATTATTCTCATCATTTGACATGGCTGCCCAGACTAGCAAGGGCTGATGGGAAATAGAATCCAACATCATTTGAAAGACTACAGATTCCCCACCTCTGATCTAAAGGGAATGATGACAGCCCTCTAGGCTCTATCAGCCATACTTGGGAGACGCTGAGGACTGAACCTGGAACTTTTTGCACAGAAAGTATATGCTCTACTACTGAGCTATAATCCTTCTTCCACATTAACAATGCAGACATTGCATGGACGCTCACATGATTAGGGAATATTTCTTTTTCCAAGCAAGATAACACATAATCCACATGGGTAGAGCATATCATAGTTCCACTGGCAAAACAGAGCAATGAAACAGTCTACCTTCTGCATCACTATGAGCCTGAAGTCTAGTGGATGTCCCTTGCCCAGATGTAGAAGGAGCATCGAGATCCTCTAAATTTTCATCACTTTCCTTATCCTGTAAAAATGAAAATAAAATAGAGAAAATGTGTATTTTACAGTGTTAACAGTTCATCTGGAATTAGTTCCAAAACCACTTTTCTTATTGAGCTATGGAGCTGACCTCTAGATAAGAAGTTAAACTTAGACCGTAAACTTTACAATTTAATGAGGATCTCTTATTTAAATTCAGTTAAAAGTTGTTTATATTAGGCAGGGATGTCAAAGGATTCCTCCTAATGTTCAACCAAAATCTACTCTCCTGTAAATTCAACCTATTAGAGCTGGTTGCATCCACTGGGGTAGCAGAGAGCAAGCCTGCCCCGTCTTCTCTGTGACAGCCCTTGAGATATGTAAAGAATTCAATCATTCTCAGTCTTCTTTTCACTAAGCTGAACATGCCTAGGACCTTCAATCTTTCCTCATATGTTTTGCTCTCCATACCACTTACTATCCCTGTTGCACTTCTCCAAACCTGCCCCAACTTGTTTATATTCTTTTTAAAATGAAGACCCAGAACTGAACACAGTACTCCAGATGAGACCTGACCAGCACAGAATATAGTTGGACTCTTACTTCTTTCAACTTGGAAACTATGGGCCTGAACAGACAGGCCAAAATAAAGCTGCTTCGTGTCACTTTGGAGGTATGCTGTTTAAATGATGCATGCATCCTAAGAGGCTGGAAGCCACACCAAAGCCACGCTCCAGTCCTAAGGACTGGAGCACAATTTTTCTATTAATGCAAACTAAAATAGCATTTGCCTTCTTTGAGCATCATACTACTATCTCATATTCAACTTATGATCAACAGTAAATCCCTAGGTCCTTTTCACATGCAGTATTCCTAAGCCAGTTATTCCCCCCATCCTATACATTTTGTTTTTGTGACCCAGTGTAGAATTCTACATTTGTCTCTATTGAATTTCTTTTTTAATTTTTCTTCTGTTTTCTGGTTTATCAAGGTCCTTTGGAATTCTGTTCTGATCTTCCAATGTGTTGGCCACCACCCTTCACAGTTTTGCATCATCTGTAAACTTATCCAAAGTAATGGAAAGCTGTACCTTCAATACTGGGATGCAGTTAATTGGGCCCTGCAGATTTGAACTCATTTAGGTTAACTAGGTGATTTCTGACTATCTATCAGGGATTGATTTGTCTAGATCAAGCTTCATTTCATTTTGGCAGCAGACACAGTACCAAAATACCATCCTTGGATTGTAATAGAAAGGAGAAATACTGCTGAGATAGTAGATGGAAAAGAGAGATATTGTACCTGTCCTGATCCCAAAACTGGATAACCATTCCCAGCAACTCCCAAAGCTGGGAGGCCACTACACACTCTAGACAGTGTGTGTGTTGAGATTTTGTTTTTAAACCCTACTGCCCATGTTTTTACATATCATTTAACTGTAATATAATGCTAAGATTTAAAACCAAAAACAAGGTTACAAATAAGTTTGGAGTTGTGGTTTTCCCCACTGACCAAGCAAATTTCTTGTATTTGAATTTTATCTACTGAATGTTAGTAAAGGCAATGATCATGGGCTCATCCTTTTCTACTAAAAAGGGATAGCTCCTTAGCTGTTCACTGAATCTTACGCAAAGAATATAATAAACTATGTGGTTTTCAAAGTTTCCCAACTTCTTTTCCTAAGAAAACGGCACATGGGTGAGAAGCATGGGAGCAGAACACTGCCAATCACTTTGGTTACCACCATATAAATATAGGTATCATTATCTTTAATGCAGTAATTCATATTAAACTGAATAGCTGGGGGTAGGAAGGTGGATTATGTGAAGGACATTATGAGCAAACCACTCAGCACTGAGTTGTGACTGAGTGTGCTGCTGCTTTTAATGCATGCATCCAGAGATGAAGTGGGCTCTGAAACCACTTAGTTCTTGAGAGTAGAAAAGCTGAGGAATACATTATTCCACAGTACAATGATCCATTTGTGATGTAAACCATTCTGAAGTATTACAAGAAATGTACGTTTCTCACTACGAAAAACTCATTTGGTTTAATCTGATTTAACCATTATGACATTCTCTAAAATACCCCAGCTGTAAGAGGTGCAGTTTTGCAAGGATACAGAAACTCCTTAGTATCTCCACAGAACTTCCACAGTTCCAAGGAATGTGTGAAAGAAAAAGGAAGATTTAGGCTACGCTTTTATGCCCATAGCAGGGATAGAATCCAGAGACATAGCTGTGTTAGTCTGGAATTTCAGTACTGTATACAAAGAGATCTTGTAGCACCTTTGAGATTAACCAAGCTAAAAGTTGTAGCATAAACTTTCACAGACTTGGGTTGCACCACATTGCAGAAATAATCCAGTTTGACACAACTTTAACTGCCATGGCTCAATGCTATGGAATTCTGGGAACTGTAGTTTTGCGAGACATGTAGCCTTCTCTGATAGAGCTCTGGTGCCACAATAAACTACAGTTCCCAGAAATCCATAACACTGTGCCATCGTAGTTAAAGTGGTGTCGAATTGGATTATTTCCGCACTGTGGATGCAGTCTTGCTCTATTTCCATGCATCTGAGGATGTAAACCAAGCCTGTAAAAGCTGATGCTACATCTTCTTTCACACAGATAGTCCCAAAGATACTTTGTTCTTATACCTACCTGTTGCTGTGTGCCTCTAAGTTTCCAATTTATGGCAACCCTAAGCCAAACCTATCATGGGGTTTTATTGGCAAGATTGGTTTAGAGGAGACTGAATCAAGGAGGCTGAGAGCATGTTATTTGCCCAAAGTCATGCAGTGTGTTTCACGGCCCAGCTGAGAATCAAACCCTGGTCTCCATTGTCTCTGTCCAACACTCAAACCTTGCTGGCTCTCATGGTGTCCTGTGTGCTCACTTACCTAGGAGTAAACTCCACTGGGCTTACTTTCGAGCAGACATGCCCAGCAGCATTGTGCTATAAGGCAACAATCCTTTACACACTAAAACTGAAAAACAGGCCCCAAAGGACTTCATAACATTTACTCCAAATATGCACAGACACCCCCATCAGCTCTGCTCAACAAGACCAGAAAAATGTGTGTCCTCACTCTCCACTGCTATTTGCTGCTTACCTCTGGGATAGGCAGAACACTGACTAAGGTCTACTGGTAGATCTCTAGGTGGTTTGCAGCATAATTCCCAGTGTGTAACAATACTGTCCCCTGGGGAGCCCATGTGGTGTAGTGCTCTGAGTGTTGGACTATGGCTCTGGAGACCAGAGACTTTAGATATGGTTTGATTCTGGGGAATGGTGGTGGTGTGCCTTCAAGTTAATTCTGACTAATGGTGACCTTAAGGGGTTTTCTTGGCAAGTTTCTTCAGAGGGGGTTTGCCATGGAAAATGGGATTTGCCCAAGGTCACCCAGTGAGTTTCATGGCTGAGCCGGGTTTCGAACTCTGATTTCTAAGTGTCCTAGTCCAAACCCTTGACCACACTTGGTTCTACTTTAGATTAATCCTAGTTCTCTGTAAATCTATGGGCATAATACTTATGCTAAAAAGAATTTGTGAAGTTATGTTCAACCGCACACCTTTAGTCTCTCCACTTATTTTTATTGAATTGTTTTAACCAATTTTGTAAAGTTGTACTATTGTATTATTGTATATTTGCTGTGCACCGCCCTGATTCTAAGAAGGGCGGTATATAAATAAATTTTTTATTATTATTTATTATTATTAAAGTTTTTTTTTAAAACTGAAATCTAGCAGCATATTTGAGTCTATAATTCCCAATATATCTGCTTTGTCAAGCATTTAGAAAATGCTGGATGGAAACCTCCCCCACCATGTTTGCTTCAGAGCACTGATATTGATGAACAGTGTGCAAGTCTCTGAGAGAGCCAGTGTGTCTAAATAGACATATGGTGAAGATGATGAAGTCAATAATAATTCTGTATTATACGCCGGGGAGGGGGGGGAATCCTCAGCTTGCTTTTAATCTTTACATCTGGGCCAGATACAGTACCAGTATGCTATTATTATTCGGGTGATATTACAATAATAATAATAATAATAAAATTAATAAAATAATAATAATAATAGGGCCAGTGCTATTCAACATCTTTAAATAATCAATGACCTGGATGACAAGAATTGGAAGCATACTTATCAAATTTTGCAAGATGATACCAAATTAGGGGAATAGCATAATACCCCAGAGAGACAGGAATCAAGATTCAAAATGACCTGAAAAGACTAGAAAGCTGGGCCAAAGCTAACACAAATGAAATCAACAAGGAGAAATGTAAGTATTGCACTTAGGGCGAAAAAATAAAATGCACAGAATAGGAAAAAAAAAAAAAAAAAAAATGGGTGACACCTGCTGAATGAAACTACGTGTGTAAAGGGATCTCGAGATCCAATAGACCACAAGTTGAACATGAGTGAAACAGTGGATGCAGCAGCTAAAAAGGCCAATGCTATTTTAGGCTTGCATCAAATAGAAGTATAGTGTCTAGATCAAAGAGTAATAAGATGCCACTGTATTCGGCTCTGGTCAGCCCCACCTAGAATATTGTGTCCATTTCTGGGCACCACAATTCAAAAGGACATTGAGAAACTGGAGCGTGTCCAAAGAGTGCGAACAAATAAAATGGTGAAGGTCTGGAAACCATGCCCTACGAGAACACTAGGGAGCTGGGGATGTTTACCTGGAGATAAGAAGGTTAAGAGGTGAAGACGCCTGTTTACAATTTTGAAAGGATTGTCAATTGAAAGGGAGCAAGCTCGTTTTCTGCTGCTCCAGAGAACAGGAACCCGAAACAATGGATGCAAGCTGCAGGAAAAGAGATTCCACCTAACATTAGGAGGAACTTCATGACAGTAAGGGCTGGTTTTTCGACAGGAATGCACCCCTCAAAGGTGATATAGTCTCCTTCCTTGGAGGTCTTTAAACAGAGGCTGGATGGCCACTGTCAGGATGCTTGATTTGGATTTTCTTCTGCATCGGCAGGGGCTGGACTGGATGGCCCTAGTGTCTTCTTTCTTCTCAACTCTAATGATATCTAATGATCGATGATTTAATATACCAGCCCCAATCACTGGGATTGAGTGTTTTACAATAGAGGGGAAAACAAACAGTTCCCTGCCAACAGCTCACAATCTAAAAGACACGACAAAAAAGAGAAGGGAATGGTAGGGGGGAGAGGAAATCAGGTCCAGCATTCTTCTATCCCTCTGAGGCCTGGACCAAGCAAGAGGACCAGAAAGGAGGGCTCTCTCTTCAAGGCTAACCTGATGGTAACTGGGCACAGCCTTCCTCTCTCCCTCAGATGCCGAAAGATGACATTAGGGAAGGGAGGAGCCTCCTTCTTCAGCTAGCCCCTGATGGTAAAGCCTCTATCCCCCCCCCCCCCCCATTTTAAATGATCCTGCATTTACCTTCTCCAAATTTCAAAAGAGCATTTCCTGGTAAGCCTATTTAATCCATTTTTAAGATCTTAATTAATTAAAATACTACACAAGTTATTTATGGATTTGTCAGTTCAAGTCCACATTGCAATATTTTCCAGAAGAGTTTCCTGTGTGGCGTAGTGGGTTTAATGTTGGACTAGATTTTGGGAAACCAGGTTCCAAATCCCAGCTCAGCAGAAATCCACACAGGGTGGTTAAATGCCTATATACTGCAGCCGCCACTCACAAAACCATAAGTTGCCAAGTGTAATATACCACAAAAGGCCACAGGCTCGACCAGGCGTGCATCCTCCCAAGTTACTAAAATGAGTAATCCAGATGGTTGGGGCAATGTATCTACACTTTGCAAACCGCTAGGGAGTGCTTAAGTGCACGAATGAGCATAATAAAATGTAATTAGGCTATTGATAAGTCACACTCTTTCAGTCTCAGGGGAAGCAATGGCAAACCCTCTCCGAAAAATCTTTGCCACGAAAACCAATGATAGGTTTGCCATAAGTCCTGAAAGAAATGAAGGCACACAACACAACACACACACACACACACACAAACTAGCTGTCAACGGAAGGAAGGGAGGTGTGTCTGTCTGTAGGAAGCCAAGAGTGGATTTTTATGTGTGAAAAAACCATGAGCTAAGCCTTTTGGGACTAAAAATAAAAATCAGAGTTTATGCATGAATTATGACTTCGAGGGCTGCAGCCGCACTGCAGAAATAACCCAGTTTGACACCAACTCTCAATGATAGGGTATTCTGGGGACTGGTAGTTTGTGAGACATTGAGCCTTCTCTGTCAGAGAGCTCTGGCGCCACAACACAAACTACAAATCCCAGGACTCCATAACACTGATCTGGCGGTTAAAATGGTGTGAAACGGGGTTATTCCCGCAGTGCGGATGCAGTCCTAAAACTCTAAATGCCGGTCCAAACCACAACCGAGAGAGAAGGCTCAATGTCTCACAAAACTACATTTCCCAGAATTCCTAGCACTGAGCCAGGACAGTTAAAGCGGTCCCAAACGGGTTATCCCTGCAGTGTGTTTTGGACCTATGCTCCTAGCCTGGCTCCTCGTGCGGACGGACAATTTAAACGCTAACTCTGGCTGGAAAGGAGAAGGAAAAGGAAGAGAAAGGAGGGAAGGAGGGAGGAGAGAGAGGAAAAGGAAGAGTAGGGAGTAAAGAAAGAGGGAGACAGCCAGCCTCGGGGCATCCTCACCTTCCCTCTCTCCGCTTTTCCGATCCTCCCGACGCCGCTCGAACTCTTCGAAGGAGATTTTTCCCTTCCAGGTACTCGATGAGCTCCGAATTGAAGCCCGACATGTTTGCCCCAGGCGAAACAAAAAAGCACCGGACTCTTTTTGCACGGTTTGCTAGGCAGAGAAGGGGACTCACTTCAGAGACGGACCAAAGGTCCCACCGCTTAGAACGGTCCGACTAAGAGGGAGGGGCCGGGGCACTGCTGTTGTGCGCAGCGCAAGGGCTTTGCCGTGGCCGAGGGCTAACAAGGGGCTCTACGCCAGTGGCCACAATCTGTACCCTTTAAGAGCTTTTTGGACTCATCTCCCAGAAGCCTCAGCCATGTTGGCCAATAGTGTGGGATTCGGGAACTGAAGTCCAAAAATCCCTTATAAGGCACAGAAGAAATCATAGCATGGTGACTGGGAGCTGGGTCCTCCATTTCAGCCTTCTGTCCAGAGGGAATTCCAAAACGTCCTCCATTTGGGGCCTGACTGAGAGCAGGATTTTATAAATTCATGTTTCCTGTTTTAATATTTTAGCAGCCTTGTAGTTAATCAGTCAACAACTGCCCAACTACCTCTGTATTGTATTTTTAATAATTGTTTAAATAAGATGAAGTAGTATTAGATGGTTGGATTTTTTTTACTGATAGCCACTTTGATCTTCTAGAGAAGCTGATATACATAAAATATAAATATATTATCATTATCTTATTATTATGTCTTGAGTGGTGTCGTACATTTTTTGGTGACTATATGATAAACTGTTTATTACAGTCATAGACAGTAAATGTTGCTCCACATTGAAATATAACTTACAAATGTTACAAAAATACAAAAAAATTGCAAATAAAGTCCCGAAAGTTACAAATGTCATAAACACAAATATAAAAGTATACAAAACGGCATATTGAAACTAGTCAGAACGGAAAAGATGTGTACAGTATGTGCTAAAAGGTCCGCGGGAATACAGCTATATGTATTGCATTTATCACCTAGCCAGCATCGTGTCATTTAGCTCTTATTGCTGCAGCAAATACTGGCAACCTTAAATGTTGTATCAGGGTAGTATCGGATAAACATGGGAAAACATAAAATGCTTCGGAACCACCTGGAGGCTCCTGAAGGTTGGGAGGAGGGGTAAGCTGGTTTTTCTGCGGCTCCAGAGACTAGGACCCAGAAGAATGGATGCAAGCTCCAGAAAAGAGATTCCACCTCAACATTAGGAGGAACTTCTTGGCAGTAAGGCTGTTCGACAGGGAAGAAACTCCTCGGAGTGCAGTGGATTCTCCTTCCTTGGAGGTCTTCAAACGGAGCTGGATGGCCATCTGTTGGGGATGCTTTGATTGAGAGTTCCTGCATGGCAGAATGGGGTTGGGACTGGATGGCCCTTGCGGTCTCTTCCAGCTCTTAAGTCTCTGTAGAACAGGAATTCGGGGAGCTGAAGTCCAAAACATCTGGAGGACTAAAGTTTGGGAAAGTACTGCACTAGAAGATCCCTTACACAACTGATATCTAGACTAACACAGATATGGCCCTATATTTGTAATGGTGCTTATAAAAATTGCTAGACCTCCCCATTGTAATGGTGACTGTAAGTAGATATGTGTGTCTCACATGGTCACACAATTCTGGCTCCATTCTTTTCTGCTGTAAAGGTTGGTGGCTATTTGTTTTGCCGTAGTAAAATCAGAGTTTCGTGCGCATCTTCTTGTCCTAGTTATGGTGCAGTTTCACACAGAACAGAAGCGCACACCTGTAAACGAACTAACCAGGGAGGTCTGTTCTGTCTGACCAGAGCTTTCCTGACCGCATATACAGAAGAAATACTCTCACCCTTCTCCAAAATGGCTAGATGTGGGGCGCTGATACAACTGGAGTTCAACATGTAGAGGGCGACAGTTTTGCCACCAGTTGTGGTCATTTAAGTTAGGCCACCAGTTCTTCTGG
Organism: Sceloporus undulatus; assembly: GCF_019175285.1. Lineage (NCBI taxonomy): Eukaryota > Metazoa > Chordata > Lepidosauria > Squamata > Phrynosomatidae > Sceloporus > Sceloporus undulatus. Next base: position 192,814,988 of record NC_056522.1, on the reverse strand, counting down.
TAGTATAGCATACCTTCCAATATTTCACAGATGAAAACTGGAACATGTGGCCAAGAGGGCAAAATTTATTGTAATGAAGGAGAGCAGGCAAGCAAAGAGATGCTGCAGTAATTTGCTTTTGCCTACGGCCCTCTAACAAAGGGCAAGATTGGCCCTTCTATTCCCCCCCTTCTCCATAAACTGAGTTCACACTAGGTTTGGACATCACTCAGTTTGCAGGAATGGAAGTAAACTGAAGACAAAGGGGAAGCAGCGGAAAAAGTGGGAGACAATTTGCAACGTTTCTTGCAGTTTGGTACAGTTGGTATGTAGTTTCCATCAGCCCAGCCCAACATAGGTACAAAATACACTGCAATTATCATATTTGTCAACCACTGTAAATCCCCTGGCTCAATTATGTAGTTTTATTGTGGTACCAGGGCTCTCCCCAGAGAAGGCTCACAAAACTACAGTTCCCAGAATTCCCTAGCATTGAGCCAGGGCAGTTAAAGCAGTCTCAAACTGGGTTTATTCTTTCTGCAGTGTGTTTTGGACCAAAGGAAATGACAGGGAGTCGCAGCCCATCATCGGAGAGCTTGCAGTAGGCCACACCCCTCTGCTAAACCACAGTTTGGTGAGTATTGTGTAAAAAGCCCCTTTTAACAAAGGAAGCAGCTTGATCAAAAGGAGGAAGGCCGAAGTACGGAGCGGATAAAATATAACAATTGAAAGCCAAAATATAGCTTGAAAGACAGTACAGTAACCTAAACCTAATCAGATTTTCCCCATTCATGTTGTTTGCTTCAGCGTGAATACACTTCGAAATAACTGGGTTAGAATGAAATTTGAACTAGATGAAAACAACCAACGCTTGTTCAAACGAAACATCTGTCCCTCTAATAAAAGGCTCCTTTCCCGTGATGAATCAAGCACAGAGCAATTCTCTAACTGGGACTGCCGCCCCAGTCAAAGGCTGACCAGTTTCACACCCCAGTGCAGAGAGCGGGGAGTCCTCACCTTGTGGAAATCCCCTTCCCCATTGTGGAAGCGTGGAAAGTTGCCCTAGTTAACTCTAACTTGTGTAACCAAAGGGCTCAGCGCCATGCCAGGTAAATAGAGCCGTGTGGGTGAGTAGTTTAGTTTGTGGATACTGGGAGACAAGGGTTTTAATCCCCACTCAGCCATGGTAAACCCACAGGGGGACCTGGGCAAGTCACACTCTCTCAGCCCAGAGAATGCAAGGGCAACCCCGCCTCTGAACAAACTCTGCCAAGAAAACCCTGTGATAGGTTGGTCTTAGGTTGCCACAAGTCAGAAGTAAACTTGAAGGCACACAAAACACTAATGCCGCCGCAGATGATTTACACTTGTGGGCTCCTGCAGGCATAGCAAGAGTGTAACCCATATATTAGCGGAGAAGCACTTCAGCCTCATTCACTCCCTGCTGGCCCAGAGGTGGCCAGCCAAGAGGGTTCAGATACCACTGTTAATCATCATAATGCACAGAGGTCAAGTATACATATGATAAAACTTTATCACACGTAGGGGGGGTTTGCAGCTCAGATCCGCAGTCACCTGTTCTAGCAACGCAAAAACTGATGTTTTTTACAACCAGATTCAGAGTCACTCCTCTCTAGCAAGCGAATTCACGTAAACAATGATGTTTTTACCACACCTGGTTGCCTTTCTGTTGCCCTTCCAAATGGAGGGGGAAGCGGAGTCAGTTCAGAGTCGCAAGCAAGTCACGTGATGCGGATTCAGGCAAAGCGGAGTGAGGCAAATGTAATTACCACACATACCAGGCGATTCAATGGTTGAATGGGACCCTTGCGCATGCTTTAGTAGGGTCTGAAATGCATCCTGAACTTTGCACTTCGGGGTGAAGAAGGGAGCCTGGTTTTCCTTTAAATGGGAATGCGATTCCCTTTCTTCCTCCCTTCTAGTTTTCCCATCCCTGGGCAGCCAATCAAAGAGGTCCTTCCATGTCAGAGTCCCATCTATTTCATCCACATCGAAATCCTTACTCTGTGCATTCTCCACATCTATTTCATCTATATCATATCATTTTCTTCTTTGTAATAGTTGCCTTTCTTAAGTTGAATCCACACTGGGGAGATAGCTGGTTTAACCCACTTAACTGTCCTGGCTCAGTGCATGGAATTCTGGGAACGGAGTGTCCTGAGATATTGAGCCTTCTCTGCCAGAGAGCTCTGGTGCCTCAACAAACTAATAACTAAATAATATTATTAATATTATTATTTTAAAAATAAATTATGTGATTATTATTATTACTGGTTGGAGTTTGTGTGGGGGTCCTTGGCTCGAGGCTATGGAATTCTGGGAGATCCATCGCTCCTCCAGCCTCCTCTTTCTTTCCCTTCAGACTGTCATCGTAGCCTACCCTCCATCCCTAGCTTAACGTGAACATAGGAATGTCACCTATCCTAAGTCCTCTGCTTCACCGCAAGGTACACCCCTGGACAAGTATTGTTGTTGTTGTTGTTGATTTTGCAGTGAAAGAAATTATATATTATTATATATTATATTTTATTAGTATATTATTATGATAAATTCTTTCTTAACTGCAAAATAATAAGTGTAGAAACGAGTTCACTTGAAGTAAACCCTGCCTCCACCTTGGCCCACTTTGGAGGAAGTCTGTCCCCCCACCCCCAAAGGTCCTTTAGAAACTTTACTAACCCCACTCTACTCTCGTTCCCCCTCTTCTTCCTTTCTACTCTCCCCCCCATCTCCCCCCTCCTCGGCAGCAGGTCCCTACCACATTAAAACGTGAATGCATTTCATTCAGGGGGGCACCGGAAGCAAATGGGCAAAATTGCCAGCACGGCATCATGGGAAATTTGGAAACCAGGGGTTTTGCGGTGGTGTACCAGAGCACAAGCAAAGTGTCATTCCACACCAGACCAATTCGCAGTGCAATCGAAGTAGACTTGAATGCGAATTCTGTGAAGTCACAGTTTTTTCCGGTTTTATTCAAAATGAGGGGTCACTGGGAATCACTGCGGAAGCACTCACAAGGAGCTCCCATAGAAAGAAATGGCGTGTGAAAACACATTCACATACACCGTGAAGGCGCATCGTTGGAAGTGCAGTCACGTGGAACTGAGCCGGAAATCTCCAAAAAGCTCCATGTGATATAAGCCATGGTTTGATATCCAGACTTCTGGTGTAAGAAGAAATGTGCCACATACCGTGTAGGATCAAAACAAACATATTTAGCATGCATATATATATATTTAGCATGCTATTTTTTGTGTGTGTGACTGGTCTTGAAGATAAACATGGACTTATTGCTACTCTGATTGCTGAGGCAAAATGTTAAGGCACATGTGGGAATATTGTAGTCCTCGTGTAGCTGTGACTGCAACTCACAACATCCCTAGAGCAGGCAAGTAAGGAAGCTGAGAGTTGCAGTACAACTACTCTGAAGGCTACATTATTCCTTTCCCCAGGGGAAAGATAAAGGCTTAATCATTGGGAATATGAATTCTTCTTAACATCTGCCGAGTCGAACCTAAGGGGATAGGGGTCAAAAACCATCATTCTAACCACTTCAGTGTGTCAGTACATTCGTCTTCTTCGTCAAAGTAAATCAGGTTCTGAGCCCTAGAGAAGGCTTCCAAGGAGATGATGAATCCATACATCTTTTTTTTATACCCGTTTTCCAGAAAAAGAACAAGTAAGTCGTGAGTGGAACAAATACATATTCACCATTTTCCTTAAATAAGTTAATCTCTTCTCAAAGAGGGAACAACGTACACCATGTGTGGCAAAGAAATCCAGAAATATGACATGCCTGTCTAGGAAGAGAAAGAGAGAAACTATTCTGAATTACTGATGCAAAACAAGGTCAAGATGTCCCTCCAGAGGAGCTGATGGCTGTAGTTTTAATTTATAATTTAGTTATATTTAAACAAATAAACAAAATAATAAACTGTGGTTTTTTAACAATCTATATGCAGTATCTGACCGTTAAGAAAAATACGTAACCTGTCAGTCATTAATAAAAACAGTTCTCATATAGGCTTCCAAAAATATGCAAGCAGATACCTGTAAAAAAACAAAGGGGAAAGTAGTTAAATGAGAGCGCTTTTGTTGTACTAATGCTACATTATATTTTGGATCCCATCCTGTTTAAGCACGCAGACCTGAGCCAAGATTGGTGATTTATTTCTGCTAGTTCTTGTTGCTTCCACCAGAATCAGCGCTTACACCTCCCCTCATACAACCTAAAAACCTGCTACACGACGACTTGGAAACCATCTGGAGAAGGTATTCTTGTGACACAAAAGAGGACTGCAGTGGAAGAAAGGTAAGAAAATCCCAGTTCCACTCAACACTTGGGTAGGGAAAATCACCACGGGATCCGGACCTTTGCTGATTGCAAAGGGCACTGGAAAGTCTAATATCCTGGAAGTGATTCCAGATATTTTGCTGGACGACCTGCACATTCACAGTGACAACTACTGTGAGTTTAATGCCTGAACGACTTTTGCTTGATGCATTCCTAGTAACTTATTGGCCTACAGAAATGTACTTCTGGTTCATCCATAGGTACTTAAGGCAGACAAAGTGGAAACCTCTGGAGCTTTTTTGTGACACTTTGCCATCTGCTTTCCTGACAGGAAACTGAGAAAAGAATCATCCATCCTTCCATCTTAAGACCCGAAACCTTTTCTCAATCGTAATTAAAAAAAACAAAAACAAAAACCAGCAAATAACACAGGATAGTTTGGGGCTTTCTTTCAGTGACACACATTTAATGTGAAAGAATCATTCAAAACGTCGGGCTTGCTCGCTAATTTGGAGAGTCACACAGCAGAGAAGAGTGACCAGTTACATATTACAAAAGAAGGAAAGGCATCCAGACATAAACATACAAGAGTTGCCTGTGATAATTACTACATTTTAAAACTGATGCGGTTTCAATTGATCGAAGCTACTGCTTTCCAGTTTGAAGAAATTACCCTTCAAATCAAACAAGAGGGTAGGAATCTACCCATGACTAATAACTTTTAACATACATATAGCAAAAATTGCTTGTTGCAAAATATTGCTTTCGTAAAATGTTATATATATAATATATATATAATATAGATATATATATATATATAATATATATAATGTTAGCAGGTCAAACATTATTTAGGGCAGCCAAAATCTGTAAGAGATATTTAAAATGTCAGCATACATTTCAATTAATGGATCAGATAGTTATTGCGAGTAGTCATATTTTAATTGACAAGTATTGGGGGTGGACAGTATCAAATGAGATCCTCTTAATTACATTGATTCCACACTTTCAGCCTTAGAGATTAAGTGTAAGTGAGCTTTTTCTTTTCTTCAAAGTCCTGCAAAACGCTGAAAGCAACAGGAATCGAAAGTAGAAGCGACTAGGTACTTGGTTTAATCATTAACTGGGAAATCAATCTGCAAACTGTCTGAGATTAAAGTCTTTCCCAGAAAAGAAGCCTTGAGATTCTGAAAAAACTAGAAAAAATCACATTTTCAAATAGGCATCTTCCAATAACTATTATCTATTTTTTTCAATGCTTTAAGCAGTGGTTTGATAGATAATAGTCGGTACCTCAGTGGCCTCGAATTAATAAGAGAATTCACAGATAGATAACTAGGCAATAAACAAGGGACAACAGAAAAACAGCACAAGAGTGAACTTTCAACACTGGCATAAGTATGAAATAGATCAACAGTGAAATTAATTAGGTAAGTAAAACAGTCTATAAATTTCTCTTTTTTAACAGATTAAATCTCTTTCCAACTCCTATTGATAGTTCTATCTATAATGGCTTATACAATTTGAACTCATTACTTCAAGAAAACGATTCTATACAAAGCAAATTTGACACTCTAGTCTACTCTCTCTCTCTTTCTCTCTTTTCCCCCGTCCCCCATCCTCCTTTCTCTCCTCTCTCAATCAGTGTGTGGTTCATAGGTCATGTATAATGATATAGTAGGTAGAAGCCTTTTAAAAAACTATTTGGGCAAGAAGTAAAATAATAAAAAAATCATCTCCCAACTGACTTAATGCATGCCTAATACTTCTGATGTACAAACTTAGAAGAAACTGCAAGTCCCTAAAAATATCACGTTCAAAATGGAAAACTTCTTCAGAATGTCGTTTTTGGACTTTCTCCAGAAAGGAGATGACTGAACGATTGACTGAACTGAACATTTAAGATGCGAGAAAATTAACTGTGTCAGCACAGCTCTTTAGGAAACTGATGGCAAGCATGTGAAGATAAACATGATATATTAAAATGTGACCCAACCAATTTGAAATTTAATACGGTATTCTGTGTTTAGCTTTTGATGTAGCTACAACTTTGCGGTACGGGCAAATTGAACTGACAAAAGAAAGACCTGTAACATTGGCTTGATGCTTTTGCTCACAAGCAGCACATGAATCAACATATATTGTTCCAAAGTTTAACTTACCAGATCCCTGTTTTCTGGGGGTTGTCCAGTGATGGCCATGTCTCCTCAGGCCTTAATGGATTCCTTGTCCCAAGCCTCCGTAAAATCCAGTGTAGCAAATTGGAACCAAGATGACCAGCTTCCACATACTGGAGAGCTCAGAAGGCTGTATGGGAAGTAGCAAAACCTAAGTTCCCTCTTGAAGGAACATAAAGAAACTCCAATTAATCAGCACAAATGGTTAATGGCATCCCTATCATTATATTTTACAAACAATAAACACTCAACAATGGATATGTGTATATTGGGACTTAATCTTATACAAAAAGCAAACACCTAATACCATCCTCACAGCACTGTCCTTGTATGTTCAAAACTTTAACTCTTTTGATTTACTCTCAGATTAAAACAAAACAAAACAATCATACCCAAACTGAACAAAAACTGAAAATACTTGGACAACAGCAGAGATGAGCAATGGCATCGGATGATGTTTAAAACAAAAGCTTACGGACCATAATTTGGACTTGGTCGCCTGCTGAGCTGCCTAGTAAGCTACCAGTGAAAACCGATACACTGTACTTATAGCTCTAGACAAACGCACAAACACCAGTGATTGACAGTGAACGCTAGCAGTGGAGTTCAAAGGGCAGTAATAAAACTCCTTTTCTGTCCTTAACAACACTTTCAGTCTCATCCAATGGCTTTAAATAACAACCAAGAGGGTCCTGATACAATGCAACACTTACTCGTCTTCACCATCGCTCCAAGAGGAATCTTTTTATGGAGTGAAGGATGGGTAATTTGAATATTATGCGGTTTTTTCTTTAACCCTCAAGGGAAAGATGGACCTGGTAATAGAGGAAATACCTAAATAGAAAGACCTGAGCTGGCCAAATAGGCCACATTGAAATCACAGGATTTTAATTGGAAAGCTTATAATGCACCACACGGAGGAAGCCTGGGTTGTGCTTCCTGTCCATCAGAGCGACAAGTCACCCCATGGTCATTTCCCCCCACTTCAGCTATAATTTTTAGGGAACATGCAAAGCGGGTGAACCAAGACCATAAGAAGGGAGTTTCCTGACCACAGTGCTAGCAGTTGGTTGACTTAGGGTAAGGTCACCCACGTCCCTAAATGGCCTGTATCAGGTACAGCTAAATATGACTAGTGGTCACAAATTGCCACAGGATGAACCAATACTGTCTGTGACTTGTGGGAGTGCTCACATCTATGCAGACAGTTATAAGAATTCCCATAGCTAGGATCAAACATTGACCAAATAGAGACGAAGTCAAGAAATATAAAAGACTAGGAATGGGAAGGTCAAGATTGAAAGAACTGGAAAAGATACTGAAGAGCAAGAAACATACAACTGAGCACTAAAGTGCAGAATTGCTCAGGTCATGTGTATTCCCAGTTTACCATGTACGGATGTGAGAGCTGGATAGTGAAGGAAGCAGATAGAAAAGAAAATCAACTCATCTGAAAGGTGGTGCGGAGAAAGAGTACTTAGGAATACACATAGACAGCCAAGAAGACAAACAGATGGGTTTCTTGAATAGATCAGACCAGGGCTCCTCCTTGAAGCAAAGAATAGCAAGTTGAGACTATCGTACGTTGGCCAAACATAAGGAGGAGGCATGGATCGCTAGAAAACAAATAATGTAGGAAAAGTAGAGGGCAGAAGAACAGAGTAAGACCACAAACCAGGATGGACAGACTTGATCAAAGGGGTTAGGGTAGGGAATTGCATGATATGGGCAAGGCAGTGGGAAGGTAGGGATTCTTGAAAAGTTTCATCCACAGTGACCCAATGAGTCGAAACCGACGACGGGGCAGCTAACAACAACAACGTTGCATCTCACTGAAACGCAATAAGATGAAAATTTTTGACTAGGCTAGAGCACGCAATATGTAATTTTTTTTTTTTTTTTTTTTTTTTTTGTCTTTTCTCCTGTCAGCTAAAGAGACCATACATGTCTCCTTTCTGCACATACTTTAATCCTCACAACAAACCCTAAAGATCACGCTGGAGAGAGGAGGATTGCTCCAAGTCAGCAAGAGGTCCATCGGTTTGTCCACCCCGCCCCCTCTCTCATTGCAATATGACAGAGGGAATTCTCCCACCTTACTCCTAATACTGGCAATGGAACTAAGAACGCTAATATTTTACCTTCTGACCCAAGAATTTTGAGTCAACTGCACGGAAAAAAAAAGATCCAAAGAAAACCCGGCTTTCCCCCCCCGCTTCTGGCAACCATTAGAGACTATGTGTTGCCATGCAGTCCAACAAATGAAATCCAACCAGTAGAACAGGGAGAGGAGGCAATATTTTTAATTTCTTCACCCGATCTTCTTGCCCACAATCTCTTGAGTATTTTCACAATACATCGTTCAACACGGAGAGAAGCCCTCCAATATTCCAAATTAACCACTCGTCTCCATGAACCCCCATATCCCATCCTCCCCAAGCCTGGCAGGCTGTGCCCTACAGGCAGTGTGGGAAAGAGATCCATACCAACAGAAGTCAACAAGGATGGTGTGATGGATAGAACTCAATTCTTGTTGCTGTTTTAAAATCCAATGACAGAATTTATGAAGTGAAATCATAACATTGCTTCTGTCGAAAGCCTGCACTGCTATTATGCTTCCGGATGCGTGCTCTGACACGTTTTGTCAAGCAAAAAATATAAACTCCAGATCATACTAATTAATCTGATTACTTAGAATTAGGCAAGCAGTTTGCTTTGGGCGGAGTTCCAGTGAACAAATTTTAAAAATGTTTTTCTACGTGCATATATGTAGTCACACACTTTGATTATTGTGAGGATCCAATAGAACTATTGGCCACACCAGTCACTGTGTTTTGTTTATTCCACCAAACAGACCTCTAAGTAGGCATGCAAGCAAAACCACGAAAGTTGTGCACACTAAATCATTTGAGAGGAGAGGGCGCGGGGGGGAGGATGAGGAGGAAGAAAAGGACAACCACACCAAAACAGTTTACAGTATTCTGAATATGATGATAAACAAATCAAAATATACTTTCTTGAGAATCAGATAAATGCATCTAGAAAATGATACAACTACAGTGGCTAAGGTAAGGAAAGAGTATGACTTTAAGATTTTTGTTTTATAAATTCAGACAAAAGCAGAATTTAGTCACTATAAAATCTGAAAACCGCAGATTAGATTAGCCAATGAAGAGTGGAAAAAACAGATCTAGGACAATAGATGGAACACTTCTCACTCTCTTTACACTGCACATATGTGTGTGTACATACACACACCAAACCGTAGTACAAAATGTAAACAGAGGAGTAATAAAACATATGGTACTAGCACAGTAATTTCAGTTGAGAAGAGTTGTTCTCCTTCCCAGGGCAACAACTGCCAAAAGCAATTGTGGAGTCGTAGGATCAAGGCTCCATTTACCTGAATGCAGGATCTGCCCACTGATGAAGTCATCTGTTTGTTTATAGGAGCCCCCCGCCCCAAAGGTGGCCAGCCAACTGAAGAAGGCATATGTGTGTCCCCCAACAAACAGAACATACTGTGGAGGAGACTGAGTAAGATCCTTACCTGTCCCTCTTGATTTGCACACTCAGTAGAACTCATGCTGTTCTGGTGAATAAAAGCATGACAGAGAATTATCTGCGGAACAAAAGAGCATGAGGTGAACGGGCTTAAGCTTGAACCAGTTTTTTTTATATTTGCCCTACAGGCTATATGGCCACTAAAAGTTAGCCACCCCCTATAAAGGTGGTTTTTGTGGCAACCAGGACTTAGGACGTTCCTGTAGAGTGACAACCCCCACCTTTTTGGAGAAATTTGTCTAAAGCATCTGCCACTTGAAGGATAGCCTGACCTGACCAGGCAGTAAGAAAGTGAAGATGAAAGTGTGCACACTATCTGGGAACTGGAATAGAACAGAAATCCTAGGAGGGTGTGGTGAATGGAACGGGCCTAATGAATCGTCTAAAGACACAAAAAACATGGGGATTTAATAAAGAATGGGCCAAGGGATATCAGATCTGCCAATGCCTTTTGTGGAAGAAAAAAGCTGCTCTGAACATCATTTTGAAATTCCCTCTCTGGCGAGGGAGAGATCTTGGCTTAGTCCTTGTGTCCCTATCAGGGCCCCAAGGTAAAGAATCTCATTGATTGGGTAATGATGCCTTTTCGTTCAGTTGGGTAAGAAAGGAACCTGTAATCCCATAGAACATGGAGGTCCAGGTGATGTCCCAAACAAGCTGGCTGAGATTTGGAGTTCCAGGTACAGAGACATATGGACACCAGCACTTTGTAAAGACCTGGGGGCTAAACTAAAGGAGAGGCTGGAAACAGATAGTGAGAGATGAGGTGGAAAACTGGATTTTCCGCAAGTAACAGGAAACTAGGAAGGTGAAGTATACCTCCTTAAAGTTAATGGACGGTAGGGAGGACTCTTCATGAATGGCCTCCTTGATGGCGATGAAGACGCCAGCTGGAAATTCCTGTACGTCACAAATTTAGTGTGATATGCTGTAGTCAGGATGGTACAAAAAAACAAAATCCCTATACCTCTTGAGGACCAGGAAAAGGCAATAAATCATGTGTAGCATCAGAAACAAAAGCTAGAGCTTTGAGTTAGTGGGAAAAGAGCAATCTGCCTGGGAGCAGCTGAATGAAGGGTAAGAAAATGCAGTGGAGGGGAGAGGTTTCCGCATCCATGAACCAAAAGTCAATTGTTCCAATGTCCTCCCAGAAAACTACTAACTCAGGAAACTTGTCCTCGTTCCTGAAGTCCTCAAGCATCAGCATACCTCTTCTTCAGATTACAGTTCACAGCCCAGGTGCAGCCAAATATGTCAAAATGTTGACGCAAGAGACACTGATCCCAGAAGCCAAGAGAGAAGCTTCACATACTGCCAATGTGGAGGTCCAACTGGCTCACCCAAAAGTGGAAAATGGGCATCCTAGTTACTTCTGGAGAGATGGGTCTCCATTGTGCTCACATATGCTCCCTGGGGAGATAGTGGGGAGTTGTGTGGGCTTGTATCACCAAGTGGAACTAGCACAGGAAGTTTGGGAAGGCTTCATTCCCAGCCACCTTCCAGAGATACGTGGGGCAAACCTCCCCCATCAACAAGCAATGAGTACAAGATGAGTGAAATATGACACGAGAGAAAACAGAAGGGAAGGGAGATGATGAAGAAGTACAATACAGGAGGAAGAAATAAAGCAGAAAAGGCACGGCTAATAGAACTTTTGAAGATTAAAATAGGCAAACTCAGGAGGAGAAATAAGAAGTGACTTGACCTGGGCAAGGCAAAGGGAAAGAAACTGGAGGAGGAAACTGAAGCTCTTTAAGGTACCTATTATCCCTTGACATTGCCTGAGAACGTGGTAGGGCTAACGCAGTCTGGTTGTTCTCTGACAGGGAGAAAATGAGAGTTATTACTAATGTTACAAAATTTCTACTCAACTGTTCAGGCAGTTTGCTGTGTTCGGCAAAGCTACATTGATGAAGCTTGATTTTACTTGTCTCCCACTTTTGCGGATGTCTCTGTAGATAAAAACTAATCTTTTTCTCCTATGCTCCCACTAATTCTTTCAATGTGGTTTTAATTAGGATCCTATATGCTAACAGCATCTGATATCAGCAGCATTGTCATTCACTGGTACTGATAACTGACATAAGTCAGTGCAAGTGAGTTGGGGTCTGGAAGTTGGCCCACATGACACCCCAAAGCAGGAACTCCACAGACAGTAAAGTATGGTAGATTCAATTCACTCATGGTGGATGGGAAAATATGCAGTTTTCACATGGACAAGTGCATGCCTGTCAACGGTAAAAGCATACCATCAGTCGCCAATATTAGAAAAAATTGTTTCACCTGGATTGATGCAGAGGCCGCAGAAGCAAAGTCCCAGTGCACTGGCTCTCTCTTTAGTATGCCCCCTGTACGGCTAAAGAGCATTATCGTGAAAGCCAAAGAAAAAAGCTAGGGGTACTGTGTTGGCCATAATAGCACAATTCAATAAGAAATGCACAATATCATGTTGCAAGCGTTCGAACTGACACTGGACTACTCATCAGGCAAACAGAAGAAAAAAAATTGATAGACCCTCCACTACCTTTGAACCGAAGACACAGATACAGAAAATGCAGAGCCTATGAATAAGGGCCCGAACAGACAGGCCAAAGAAAAATCTTGGGAGCATATTTGGAGGTAGGAACCATTTAAATGACACAATCACATCTTAAGAGGAGCCAGAAGCATTGCACCAAAACGGTGCGCCAGTCCAAAGCTGCTCTCTCATACCTCCAAAGTGACCCGAACAGCTTAGTTTGCCTATCTGTTTAGGCACTAGCATCTTCAATTTTTTTCTTCGTTTGCACCGAGAATAAACAACAGTGGTGACTTTGAAAGCTTGCAACATGTAACTGTACATTTTGGGTTGGCACAAATAAAGGTATAAAGTGGTTTGAACGTTATTGATTTGACTATATGCAAACACACGGCTACACCACTAGATTTTTTTAATATGGTGTCACCTCAGAAAAAGTGACCACGGCAAGGGAGAAAAACCCTCATGTTAACAATATGTTTTAAAAATAATAAAAGTTATGTTATTTATTTCTTAAATTTAGCAAAAACTGTTAAAAATAAATGAATCTTCTTGTTTTTGGACACGCAAAATAGAATTGTTCAAAGGGTTAAAATCCCCCCCACTGTTACTGTACACATGAAACACAATACCTTAATTCACTTGATTAAAATCAAAAGTACATCCTCCACTGGAGAGTGCTATTGTAACAAATGGTTTTCTACATATGGGCAAAAGTGGTGGCTTCTAACGACATGCAGGAGGCAAGTTTCATTAAGTAAGGGCCAAATTAAGTTTGAATGGGCAGTAATTTCCTGTAGAAGGAAATGATAAAATCTCTGGCGGGATACAGACCGCCAATTTGGGTGGTCTGGCCCCGCCCTTTCCCCGGAGTAGCGGGGCTTCACGGCGACACCGGAGCTGCCTGAGGCCCCGATCTGCCATTTTTTTGGGCTCGGGGAGCGCAAAGGCCGCTTCCCCGCAGCCAGAAAAGGGTCCCCGGGGGCTTTTTGAAGGCCCAAGGACCCCCGCGGCGGCGGGGAGGCAGAGAAAGGGGCCGCTTGGCCCCGTTCGTCGTTTAGGTCCTGCTGGCGGCAGCCTTCAAACGGCTTGAGCCCAGGCGGACGAACCCGAAGAGCTCCGAAACGGAGCTCCTTCCTGCTCCCGTGGCCAGGGCGCACTAAGCACCCTGGCGCGGAGCTACTACGTCATGGACGCCCGCCCCCCCCCCCCCCACACCGTCTAGAGGCGGAACGGCCATACGTATCACGGCGGCCGGCTGTGCAGAAGGGCGCCGCCGTTTTAGTGTGTTTCCGCCCGCACTAGGGTTAGGGGCGGTGCGGAAGCACCGCCCTTTCGGAACCCTAGTGCGTGCGACACGTCACTAAACTGCCGGTCTGTAACCGGCCTCAGTGTTAATTGTTGTAGTCAGCAACAACACTGAGTTTTTTAAAAAATTAGAATTATTCTGATTGTCAACTCCAAATTTATTTTTTCCACAAAGCCAATCCCATTTGGGGAATGCTGGAGACAAGCAAGTAACGTTAAAACTTTTTGGGAGATCCTCACTGCAAATCCTTGTTTTTTTTAAGCATTTTCTTTTAATTCCGACAATTAATTGGTCATATAGGATTCTATGAAAAAGGCAAGATCACAAAGGTGACTAATACTGTTTTGTTGTGTAGCTAATGTTTTTTCGGTTATCTTATTTTTTTTTTAAAAAGGAACCTGATTACCACATCAGAAGCTAAACACCACAGATCACCAAGAAACTCATTTTTCAGAACTAGGTGTCTCTGCTTCACTGATAGAAGGCTACTTGGTAATAAGAATAAGTCTAAGAAAACCAATAGTGAAGAGACATACTACTCCTTTTTCATTATTTTTTATTTTCTCAATACAACAAAATACAAGTGAAAAAACACATACACACTGAGTGGCTTGAACATAAAATCCTGAGCAAAGACAGAAGGCAAACTGTTCAGCATCACACCCAGAAGCATTTGAGCAAAGTAGAATATAGTTCAACAGTATTCAACAACACAGTGTACGATCAGTTGAGTGGCACGTTTCATAATTACACGCAATTTTTCTCTGAAACAGATAAGGTGCAGTACAAAGTGTACCTAAGTAGATAAAACATTGAAAATTTACAACAGACTCAAGTGGATTTTAAAAAACTAGTCTTTTGAATGTTAATGAAACTAAACCCTAAATGACCCATATGACAAGTGGCTAGCATACAGCCTTAATTTAAACTAAGATGAACTTGATTTCATTCACAAGCGCACTGTCAATGTGTGGAGAGATGGGAATCTTTTGTCAGCCTAAGTCAGCTAAGGTAAAGAAAACTTCCAAAGGCTATACGCAGCAATGGGAAGAGCCAGAGCTAAGGAGCTCAAAGGGTACATTATTCTTCCCACATGGTTTTAGAACCAGTGTGTTGCCATCCCGTCAAATGATCATGACTGCAAAGTTGGTCACCACTGACAGAGCAAAGTAAAGTCTTGTAATTAACCTGTAATTAGGACTCCATCATCAACAATTCATACCAAATTGAGATTTTACAGGAATATAAACCTGAAACAAGTTGTAATAAAAACAAGTACACAAATCTCATATTACACATTGAGATCAACTGTCAGCTCTTCTGCTCCCAGTCCACTTCTACCACATTATTTTATTGTTTGTATTGTAATGATTTTATGTACGTTAATAGTTTTGATTGTATGGATTGCTTGCGTACACCGCCCTGATTTCTAGAAGGGCGGTATAGAATAAAAGGGGAGTATTAGGGGGATGAGTAGCCCAACAGGGAAAATAAAGAAAGGGAAAGAAAAACAAAGACATTGCCCGCTGGGGGGAGGAAGGGGGCAGAGACAAGACCACCGGGAGCCAGAGAGAAAGAGACGGACAGAAAACAGGAGAAGGGCAAAAGAAGAACAAAAAGATGAGGGGGGCAACGGGGCAGGGGGAAAACCTTGTAGAAAAAGAAACCCTAATAACTACGTGCACAAGACCATCTTGGTCCTAAGTCAATGAGTGTCGGGAATGTGTAGAAACATTCAATCAGGCAGGGTTTTAGACAACACCCCTCACCAACAAACATTAACACTGGGAAGTGAGTCCCTGTGAATCCCAAGGGGCTTACTCGCAGGTATATGTATGGGACAGCAGTGTTAAGATGTCAAGATCAGCCCGTCAGAAGTCATCCTTGGCTTTTCTGGATATGGGTGGGTTAAGCTCAATCTCTATATTCATTCTCGTTTTGAAATAAAAATAAAGTGGACAACATACAAGTTGGCAACCAATTTTTTTTTCTCACTGCGCGGTTCCCTATTATTCTTTCAGAAATGAGAGAGCCCATCAGCACCAAGAAGAGAAACCATAAATTGCTTCTGGCCCCACAGCCTGCCTACAATATTTCATCCGAATGTGAGCTAAGGGAGAGAAACCAGGGATAACTAATGTGTTTTCTGCAGGACAACAGTCGTTGTATTGACAAGAAACACAAGCGGTTTGTGTTATTGTCGCTGCTAATCCTGTTTCTTATTGATATATTCATACAGGGTTTTGGGTGGCAAGAAGAGAAGGAGAGGCCGCAGTCCTGAAGCAACATCCACAAGCCACTGCTCAGCAGACTGGCACGGAAGAAAGCCCAACGGCTACAACCAGAGACCGGAATTGAAAGCGTACAATCGACCAATTTTAAATCGGTTCAAGTGATCATTCAGACATGTTTGACAGTGCAGACTCGGAAATTTGAACGCTTCTGGCTGTACCCTCATTTTCGTACAATCCAAGAAGAGGGGTGTATGCAGAGACTGGTATATTAAGTTGTGATAAAGATTTAATGAACCCTTGTGTTTCCTTTCCTGGCTAAAAGTGCCTGATGGCAACATCAGGAATAATGAAATGGCAGTCCAATGAAGAGCTTGGCCCAGTCAACAAGACTAGGTGTCCATTGCGTGTTAAGAGCCTTTCATTCATCCCATCAACAACACATCATATCAACTAACTGATGGCAAGGAGCCCTAAGCTGTGGAACCAAACCTGTGATTGACCGAAAGCATATGGTTCCCATGGAATTGTCAAGGAAGTCAGTCATGCACATGTGAGACAGACATCTCATAGGATTCAGACAAGAAATAAGCAAAGGTGTCACTAACTCAGCCAGCTTTCCTTTCATATAAAACAATTGCAAGAAGAGAGTTCAAAACACAACCTCAATATACATCAAG
>NC_056522.1:192721983-192798190 GCF_019175285.1 Sceloporus undulatus | reverse complement strand
TTAAATGTAGAGTTATGAAGTTGTGTTATTGGATATTTTAATCAAAATTAAAAATTAAAAAAAAAAAAAAGAAGGGGAGAGAGAGAGGCAGGCGAGGTCCCATTGCCTTGCCTAGAATAATAATAATAATAATAATAATAATAATAGGTTTTATTTATATACCGCCCAATCACTGGGAATCTGAGCGGTTTACAATAGAGGGGATAACAGACAGTTCCCTGCCCAGAGGCTTACAATCTAAAAGACACGACACAAAAGGAGAAGGGAATGGTGAGGGGGGGAGGGAATCAGGTCCAGCATTCTTCTCTCCCTCTGAGGCCTGGACCAAGGCAGATGGACCGGAAGGAGGGCTCTTCTTCTTCAGGCTAACCTGATGGTACTGGGCCAGCCTTCTCTCTCCCTCAGAGGCCTAAAGATGACAGTTAGGGAGGGAGGAGCCTCTTTCTTCAGGCTAGCCCCTGATGGTACTGGGCCAGCCTTCTCTCTCCCTCAGAGGCCGAAAGATGACAGTTAGGGAGGGAGGAGCCTCCTTCTTCAGGCTAGCCCCTGATGGTACATGCCTCTATCCTCCCCCCCCATTTTAAATGATCCTGCATTTACCTTCTCCAAATTTCAAAAGAGGCATTTCCTGGTAGCCTATTGTAATCCATTTTAAGGATCTAATTATTAAAATACTACACATAGTTATTTATGGATTTGTCTAGGTTCAAGTCCAACTATTGCCATAGTTTCCAGAAGAGTTTCCTGTGTGGCGTAGTGGTTTAAGTGTTGGACTAGGATTTTGGGAAACCAGGGTTCAATTCCCAGCTCAGCCATGAAATCCACAGGGTGGTTAAATGCCTGTAGTACTGCAGCCGCTCACTCACAAACCATAAGGTTGCAAGTTTAATACCAGCAAAAAGGCTCAGGCTCGACTCAGGCTTGCATCCTTCCAAGGTTACTAAAATGAGTATCCAGATTGTTGGGGGCAATTAGCTTACACTTTGCAAACCGCTTAGGGAGTGCTTAAGTGCACTGATGAGCAGTATAGAAATGTAATTGCTATTGCTAAGTCACACTCTTTCAGTCTCAGGGGAAGGCAATGGCAAACCCTCTCCGAAGAAATCTTGCCACGAAAACCCAATGATAGGTTTGCCATAAGTCTGAAATGACATGAAGGCACACAACTACACACACACACACACACACTGAAACTAGGCTGTCAAGCGGAAGGAAGGGAAGGTGTGTCTGTCTGTAGGAAGCCAAGAGTGGATTTTTATGTGTGAAAGAAACCATGAGCTCAGCCTTGTTGGGACTAAAAATAAAATCAGAGTTTACTGCATGAATTATGACTTCGAGGGCTGCATCCGCACTGCAGAAATAACCCAGTTTGACACCCCTTTAACTCAATGATAGGGTATTCTGGGGACTGTAGTTTTGTGAGACATTGAGCCTTCTCTGTCAGAGAGCTCTGGCGCCACAACAACAAACTACAAATCCCAGGACTCCATAACACTGAGTCATGGCGGTTAAAATGGTGTGAAACGGGGTTATTCCCGCAGTGCGGATGCAGTCTAAACTCTAAATTCCGGTCCAAAACACACCGAGAGAGAAGGCTCAATGTCTCACAAAACTACATTTCCCAGAATTCCCTAGCACTGAGCCAGGACAGTTAAAGCGGTCTCAAACTGGGTTATCCCTGCAGTGTGTTTTGGACCTATGTCTCCTAGCCTGGCTCCTCGTGCGGACGGACAATTTAAACGCTAACTCTGGCTGGAAATGAGAAGGAAAAGGAAGAGAAAGGAGGGAAGGAGGGAGAGAGAGAGGAAAAGGAAGAGTAAGGAGTAAGAAAGAGGGAGACAGCCAGCCTCGGGGCCTCCTCACCTTCCTCTCTCCGCTTTTCCGATCCTCCCGACGCCGCTCGAACTCTTCGAAGGAGATTTTCCCTTCCAGGTACTCGATGAGCTCCGAATTGAAGCCCGACATGTTGCCCCAGGCGGAACAAAAAAGCACCGGACTCTTTTTTGCACGCGGTTGCTAGGCAGAGAAGGGGGACTCACTTCAGAGACGGACCAAAGGTCCCACGCTTAGAACGGTCCGACTAAGAGGGAGGGGGCCGGGGCACTGCTGTTGTGCGCATGCGCAAGGGCTTTGCCGTGGCCGAGGGCTAACTAAGGGGGCTCTAGCCCAGTGGTCCACAATCTGTACCCTTTAAGAGCTTTTGGACTTCATCTCCCAGAAGCCTCAGCCATGTTGGCCAATAGTGTGGGATTCTGGGAACTGAAGTCCAAAATCCCTTATAAGGCACAGAAAGAAATCAGAGCATGGTGACTGGAGCTGGTCCTCCATTTCAGCCTTCTGTCCAGGAGGGAATTCCAAAATGTCCTCCATTTGGGGCCTGACTGAGAAGCATGGATTTATTATATTCATGTTTCCTGTTTTAATATTTTAGCAGCCTTGTATTTAATCAGTCAACAACTGCCCTAACTACCTCTGTATTTTGTATTTTTAATAATTGTTTTAATAATGATAGAAGTGATTATTATATTGTATGGATTTTTTTTACTGATAGCCACTTTGATCTTCTAGAGAAGCTGGATATACATAATAATTATAATAATAATTATCATTATCATTATTATTATGTCTTGAGTGTGTCGTACATTTTTTGGTGCCTTATGATAGATACTGTTTATTACAGTCATAGACCAGTAAATGTTGCTCCACATTGAAATATAACTTACAAATAGTTACAAAATACAAAAAAAATATGCAAATAAAGTCCCGAATAGTTACAAATGTACATAAAACACAAATATAAAAGTATACAACGGCATATTGAAACTAGTCAGAACGGAAAAGATGTGTACAGTATGTGCTAAAAGTTTCCCGGGGAATACAGCTACTGTATATGTATTGCATTTATCACCTAGCCAGCATCGTTCATTTAGCTCTTATTGCTGCAGCAATAATCTGGCAACCTTAAATGTTGTATCAGGGTTAGTATCTGATAACATTGAGAAAACATAAAATGCTTCGGAACCACCTGGAGGCTCCTGAAGGATTGGAGGAGGGGGTAAGCTTGTTTTCTGCTGCTCCAGAGACTAGGACCCAGAAGAATGGATGCAAGCTCCAGGAAAAGAGATTCCACCTCAACATTAGGAGGAACTTCTTGGCAGTAAGGGCTGTTCGACAGTGGAAGAAACTCCCTCGGAGTGCAGTGGATTCTCCTTCCTTGGAGGTCTTCAAACGGAGGCTGGATGGCCATCTGTTGGGGATGCTTTGATTGAGAGTTCCTGCATGGCAGAATGGGGTTGGACTGGATGGCCCTTGCGGTCTCTTCCAGCTCTTAAGTCTCTGTAGAACAGGAATTCTGGGAGCTGAAGTCCAAAACATCTGGAGGACTAAAGTTTGGGAATTACTGCACTAGAAGATCCCTTTACACACTGATATTCTAGACTAACACAGATATGTCCCTATATTGTATTATGGTGCTTATAAAAATTGCTAGACCTCCCCATTGTATGGTGACTGTAAGTAGATATGTGTGTCTTCACATGGTCACACAATTCTGGCTCCATTCTTTTCTGCCTGTAAAGGTGTGGGCTATTTTGTTTGCCGTAGTAAAATCAGAGTTTCGTGCAGCATCTTTCTTGTCCTAGTTATGGTGCAGTTTCACACAGAACAGAAGCAGCCACACCTGTAACTAAACTAACCAGGGGAGGTCTGTTCTGTCTGACCAGAGCTTTCCTGACGCATATACAGATGAAATACTCTCACCCTTCCTCCCAAATGGCTAGGATGTGGGGCGCTGATAACAACTGGAGTTCAACATTTAGAGGGCGACAGTTTTGCCACACAGTTGTGGCTCATTTAAAGTTTAGGCCACCAGAGTTCTTCTGGTAGTATAGCATACCTTCCAATATTTCACAGATGAAAACTGGAACATGTGGCCAAGATGGCAAAATTTGTTAATGAAGGAGAGCAGGCAAGCAAAGAGATGCTGCAGTAATTTGCTTTTGCCTACTGCCCTCTAACAAAGGGCAAGATTGGCCTCTTCTATTCCCCCCCTTCTCCATAAACTGAGTTCACACTAGGTTTGGACATTCAACTCAGTTTGCAGGAATGGAAGTAAACTGAAGACAAAGGGGAAGCAGCTGAAAAAGTGGGAGGACAATTTGCAACTGTTCTTGCCAGTTTGGTACAGTTTGGTACTGTAGTTTCCATCAGCCCAGTCCAACATAGGTACAAAATACACTGCAGATTATCATATTTGCAACCACTGTAAATCCCCTGGCTCAATTATTGTAGTTTATTGTGGTACCAGGGCTCTCCAACAGAGAAGGCTCACAAAACTACAGTTCCCAGAATTCCCTAGCATTGAGCCAGGGCAGTTAAAGCAGTCTCAAACTGGGTTATTTCTGCAGTGTGTTTTGGACCAAAGGCAATGACAGGGAGTCGCAGCCCATCATCTGGAGAGCTGCAGTAGGCACACCCCTCTGCTAAACCACAGTTTGGTAGTATTTGTTTAAAAAGCCCCCTTTTAACAAAGGAAGCAGCTTGATCAAAAGGAGGAATGGCCGAAGTACTGTATCTGGATAAAAATATAACAATTGAAAGCCAAAATATAAGCTTGAAAGACAGTACAGTACCTAAACTCTTAATCAGATTTTCCCCCCTTCATGTTGTTTGCTTCAGCTGTAATACACTTCTGAAATAACTGGGTTTAGAATGAAATGTGAACTAGATGAAAACAACCAACTTGTTCAAACTGAAACATCTGTCCCTCTAATAAAAGGCTCCTTTTCCCGTGATGAATCAAGCACAGAGCAATTCTCTAACTGGGACTGCCGCCCCAGTCTAAAGGCTGACCAGTTCACACCCAGTGCAGAGAGCGGGGAGTCCTCACCTTGTGGAAATCCCCCTTCTCCATTTGGAAGCAGTGGAAAGTTGCCTAGTTAACTCTAATCTTGTGTAACCAAAGGGCTCAGCCATGCCAGGTAAATAAGAGCCAGTGTGGTGTAGTAGTTTGAGTGTTGGATACTGGGAGACCAGGGTTTTAATCCCCACTCAGCCATGGAAACCCACAGGGTGACCTTGGGCAAGTCACACTCTCTCAGCCTCAGAGGAATGCAAGGGCAACCCCTGCCTCTGAACAAACTCTGCCAAGAAAACCCTGTGATAGGTTGGTCTTAGGGTTGCCACAAGTCAGAAGTAACTTGAAGGCACACAAAACACTAAATGCCCAGCAGATGATTTACACTTGTGGGGCTTCCTGCAGGCATAGCAAGAGTGTAACCCATATATTAGCTGAGAAGCACTTCAGCCTCATTCTATCTCCTGCTGGCCCAGAGGTGGCCATCCAAGAGGGTTCAGATAGCACTGTTAATCATCATAATGCACAGTAGGTCAAGTACATATGATGAGACTTTATCACACGTAGGGGGGTTTGCAGCTCAGATCCGCAGTCACTCCTGTTCTAGCAACGCAAAAACTGATGTTTTTTCACACCAGATTCAGAGTCACTCCTCTCTAGCAATGCGAATTCACGTTAAAACATGATGTTTTACCACACCTGGTTGCCTTTCTGTTGCCCTTCCAAATGGAGGGGGAAGCGGAGTCAGTTCGAGTCCAAGCAAGTCACGTGATGCTGATTCAGGCAAAGCGGAGTGAGTGCAAATTGTATTACCACACATACCATGCGGATTCAATGGTTTGAATTGGGACCCTTGCGCATGCTTAGTAGGGTCTGAACGCATCCTGAACCTTTGCACTTCCGGGGTGAAGAAGGGAGCCTGGTTCCATTTAAATGGGAATGACAGCTTCCCCTTTCTTCCTCCCTTCTAGTTTCCCATCCCTGGCAGCCAATTCAAAGAGGTCCTCCATGTCAGAGTCCCCATCTATTTCATCCACATCGACATCTATCCTCTTGTCATTCTCCACATCTATTTCATCTATATATCTCCTTTTCTTTGTAATAGTTGCCTTCTCTTAAGTTGCATCCACACTGGGGAGATAATCTGGTTTAACTCCACTTTAACTGTCCTGGCTCAGTGCTATGGAATTCTGGGAACTGTAGTGTCCTGAGATATTGAGCCTTCTCTGCCAGAGAGCTCTGGTGCCTCAACAAACTAATAACTTAAATTAATATTATTAATATTATTATTTTAAAAATAAATTATTGTTATTATTATTATTACTGGAGTTGGAGTTTGTTGTGGGGTCCTTGGCTCGAGGCTATGGAATTCTGGGAGATCCATCTCTCCCTCCAGCCTCCTCTTTCTTTCCCTTCAGATCTGTCATCTGGACCTACCCTCCATCCCTAGCTTAACGTGAACGATAGGGAATGTCACCTATCTCTAAATGTCCTCTGCTTCATCCGAATGTATCACCCACTGGCAAAGTTATTGTTGTTGTTGTTGTTATTTTGCAGTGAAAGAAATTATTATTATTATTATTATTATTATTATTATTATTATTATTAAATTTCTTTAACTGCAAAATAATCAGTGTAGAAACTGCAGTTCTACTTGGAAGTAAACCCTGCCTCCACCTTGGCCCCACTTTGGAGGAAGTCCTGTCCCCCCACCCCCCAAGAGTCCTTTAGAAACTTTACTAACCCCACTCTCTCTTTTTCCCCCCTTTTCCCCTTTTATCTCTCCCCCCCCCATCTCCCCCCTCCTCGGCAGCAGGTCCCCTATCCACATTAAAACGTGAATGCATTCATTCAGGGGGGAGCACCGGAAGCAAATGGGGCAAAATTGCAGCACGGCATCATGGGAAATTTGGAAACCAGGGGTTTTGCGGTGGTGTACCAGAGCACAAGCAAAGTGTCATTCCACACCAGACCAATTCGCAGTGCAATCGAAGTGAGCTTGAATGCGAATTCTGTGAAGTCACTTTTTTTCCGGTTTTATCAAAATGAGGGGTCACTTTGGAATCACTGCGGAAGCATCTCACAAGGAGCTCCCATAGAAAGAAATGGCGTGTGAAAACACATTCACATTACACCGTGAATGCGCATCGTTGGAAGTGCAGTCACGTCAGAACTGAGCCGGAAAATCTCCAAAAAGCTCCATGTGATATACTCCATGGTTTGATATCCAGGACTTCTGGTGTAAGAAGAAATGTTCCACATACCCTTGTGAGGATCAAACTAAACATATTTAGCATGCATATATATATATATATTTAGCATGCTATTTTTGTGTGTGTGACTGGTACTTGAAGATAAACATGGACTTAATTTGCTACTCTGATTGCTGAGGCAAAAATTGTTAAGGCACATGTGGGAATATTGTAGTCCTCTGGATGCTGTTGGACTGCAACTCACAACATCCCTAGCAGGCATAGTAAGGAATGCTGAGAGTTGCAGTACAACTACTCTGGAAGGCTACATTATTCCTTCCCCATGGGAAAGATAATGGCTTAATCATTGGGAATATGCATTCTTCTTAACATCTGCCGAGTCTACCTTAAGGGGGATAGGGGTCAAAACCCATCATTCTACCACTTCAGTGTGTCATTACATTCATTCTTCTTCAAAGTAAATCATTTTCTGAGCCCTAGAGAAGGCTTCCAAGGGATGCTGAATCCATACAGCTTTTTTTTATACCCGTTTTCCAGAAAAGTAACAAGTAAGTCTTGATTGAAGCAACTACATATTCACCATTTCCTTAAATAAGTTAATCTCTCTCAAAGATGGAACAACTTACACCATGTGTGGCAATAAAATGCCAGAAATAATGACATGCTGTCTAGGAAGAGAAAGAGAGAACTATTCTGAATTACTGATGCAAAACAAGGTCAAGATGTCCTCCAGAGGAGCCTGATGGCTGTAGTTTTAATTTATAATTTATTTATATTTAAACAAATACAAACAAAATAAATAAACTGTGGTTTTTACACTTCTATATGCAGTATCTGACCTTTAAGAAAAATAGTAACCTGTCAGTCATTTAAAAACATTTCTCCATATATGCTTCCAAATAATCTGGCAAGCAGATACCTGTAAAAACAAAGGGGAAAGTAGGTTAAATGAGAGCGCTTTTGGTTGTACTAATGCTACATTATATTTTGGATCCCATCCTGTTTCAGCCTGCATGACCTGAGCCAAGATTGGGTGATTTATTTCTGCTAGTTCTTGTTGCTTCCACCAGAATCAGCTCTTACCCCTCCCTCCATACAACCTAAAAACCTGCTACAGACGACTTGGAAACCATCTGGAGAAGGTTTCTTGTGCCACAGAGGACTGCAGTGGAAGAAAGGTAAGAAAATCCCAGTTCCACTCACCTTGGGTATGGAAATGCACCACTGGATCCTGACCTTTGCTTGCCAAAGGCACTGGAAAGTCTAATATCTGGAAGTTATTCCAGATAATTTTGCTGGACTACCTGCACATTCACAGTGACAAGCTACTGTGAGTTTAATGCCTGGAACCTTTGCTTGATGCATTCCTATTACTTATTGGGCCTACAGAAATTTACTTCTTTTCATCCCATAGTACTTAAGGCAGACAAAGTGGACAGCTCTGGAGCTTTTTGTGACACTTTCCATCTGCTTTCCTGACAGGAAACTGAGAAAAGAATCATCCATCCTTCCCATCTTAGACCCTACCTTTTCTCAATCTGTAATTAAAAAAACAACAAAACCAGCAATAACCACATGATAGTTGGGGCTTTCTTTCCAGTGACCACATTTATTTTAAAGAATCATTCAACGGCTGGCTCTCTAATTTGGAGAGTCACAGCAGGAAAGAGTGACCAGTTACATATTACAAAAAGAGGGAAATGCATCATACATAAAGCATACAGATTTGCCTGTGATAAATTACTACATTTTAAACTGATGCGGTTCAATTGATCGAAGCTACTGCTTTCCAGTTTAAGAAATTCCCTTCAAATCAAACAAGAGGGTAGGATCTACCCATTACTAATAACTTTTAACATACTTATAAGCACAATTGCTTGTGCAAAATAAGTTGCTTTTGTACAATTATATATATATGTGTGTGTGTGTGTGTGTGTGTGTGTGTGTGTGTGTGTGTGTGTGTGTGTGTGTGTTACAGGTCAACAGTTTTATGGCAGCCAAATCTGTATAGAGATATTTAAATGTATCAGACATTTCAATTAATGGATCAGATAGTTATGGCGATTAGTCAGATTTAATTGACAAGTATTGGGGGTGACGGATCAGAATGAGCTCTCTTACTTACATTGATCCACACTTTCAGCCTTTGAGATAATGTGTAAGTGAGCTTTTCTTTTCTTCAAAGTCTGCAAACGCTGAAGCAACAGGATCCGAATAGAAAGCGACTGGTCTTGGTTTATCATTAACTGAGAAATCATCTGCAAACTTTCTGAGATTAAAGTCTTTCCCAGAAAAATAAGCCTTGAGAGTTCTGAAAAACTAGATAAAAATTCACATTTCAAAATAGGCATCTTCCAATAACTATTATCTATTTTTTTTCAATGCTTAGCATTGTTTGATAGTAATATTCTGTACCTCAGTGGCTCTAATTATAAGAGAAATTTCACAGATTATAACTATGGCAATAAACAAGGGACCATAAAAACACACAAGATGTGAACTTCACACATGGGCATATCTATGAATAGATCAACAGGTGAATGTTTAGGTAAGTAACAGTCTATACAATTTCTCTTTTTAACAGATTAAATCTTCCAACCTCCTATTGATAGTTCTATCTATAATGCTTATACTACAATTTGACCCATTACTTCCAGAAACGATTCTATACAAAGCAAATTTGACACTCTCTCTCTCTCTCTCTCTCTCTCTCTTTTTCTCTTTCTCTCTCGCTCAATCAGTGTGTGGGTTCATAGTCAGGTATTAATTGTAGGTATAAGCCTTTTTAAAAAACTATTTGGGCAGAAGTCAAATAAATAAAACATCATCTCCAACTGACTACTGCATTCCTAATACTTCTGATTTACAAACTTATAAGAACTGCAAGTCCCTAAAAATCATGTTCAAAATGGCAACTTCTTCAGAATGGCTTTTTGTACTTTCTCCAGAAAGGATATTGACTGAACTATTGACTGAACTGAACATTTAATATGCTGAAAAATTAACTTGTTCATCATCAGCTCTTTAGGAACTGATGGCAAGCATTGAAGATAAACAGGATATATTAAAATGTGACCCACCAATTTTAAATTTATACTGTACTTCTGTTTTGAGCTTTGATGTAGCTACACTTTGCTGTACTGGCAAATTTGAACTGGACAAAAGAAGACCTTTAACATTGGCTTGATGCTTTTGCTCACAAGCAGCACATGAATCACATATATTGTTCCAAAGTTTAACTTACCAGATCCCTGTTTCTGGGGTTGTCCAGTGATTTCCATGTCTCCTCAGGCCTTAATGGAGTTCCTTGTCCCAAGCCTCTTAAAATCAGTGTAGCACATTGAACCAAGATGACCAGCTTCCACATACTGGAGAGCTCAGGAGGCTGTATGGGAAGTAGCAAACCTAAGTTCTTCTTGAAGGAACATAATAAACTCCAATTAATCACACAAACTGGTTAATGCATCCCTATCATTATTTTCAAACAATAACAACTCACAACGGCTATGTGTATTATGGGCTTAATCTGTATACAAAAGCAACCCTAATACCATCCTCACAGCACTGTCCTGTATGTTCAAAACTTTACTCTTTTGATTTACTCTCAGATTAAACAAAACAACTCATACCCAAACTGAACAAAAACTGAAAATACTTTGCAACAGCAGAGATGTACAAATGGCATCGTATGATGTTTAAAACAAAGCTTACCAGTAAGTTTGACTTTGTCTCCTGCTGAGCTGCCTAGTAAGCTACAGTGAAACCGATCACTGTACTTATAGCTCTAGACACGCACAAACAGCCAGTGATTGACAGTGACGCTAGCAGGTGGAGTTTCAAAGGGCAGTAATAACTCCTTTTCTGTCCTTAACAACCCTTTCATTCTCATCCAATGTGCTTTATAACACCAAGAGGTCCTGATACAATGCAACACTTACTCCTCTTCACCCATCTCTCCAAATAGGAATCTTTTATGGATTGAAGGGATTGGTATTTGATATTATTGCTGTTTTTCTTTTACCCTCAAGGGAAAGATTGACCTTGTAATAGAGGATAACTCTAAACAGAAGACCTGAGCTGGCCAAATTAGGCCACATTGAAATCACATTTATTTTAATTGGAAAGCTTAATTCACCCACACGGTGAAGGCCTGGGTTGTGCTTCCTGGCCATCAGAGCGACAGTCACCCCATGGTCATTTCCCCACTTTCAGCTATAATATTTTAGGAACATGCATCGGGTGAACCAAGACCATTAAGAAGGGAGTTTCCTGACCATTGCTAGCAGTTGGTAACTTAGGGTAAGGTCACCCACTCCCTAATGGCCTGTATCAGGTACAGTGGTACCCCGGGATACGAATGCGCCGCCTTACGAAATTTCCGGATTACGAAAAAAATCCATTGAAAAAAACTGTTCCAGGTTACGAAGGTTATTTCAGGTTACGAAAAAAATTTTGGTGCTTTTCGGCGCTTTTTCGCACGAAATCGCGGCTTTCGCTATTAGCGCCTATGGGTTTTTCGGCTTGCGAAGATTTTCGGGTTACGAAAGCGGCGGCGGAACGAATTAAATTCGTAACCCGGGGTACCACTGTACAGCTAAATATGACTAGTGGTCAAATTGCCACAGGGATGCCAATACTGTCTGTGACTGTGGGATACTGCTCATCTATGCATACAGTTAAAGAATTCCCATATCTAGGATCAAACATTGACCAGAATAGAGACTGCAGTCAAGAAATAAGAAGACTAGGAATGGGAAGGGCAGATATGAAAGAACTGGAAAAGATACTGAAGAGCAAAGACATACAACTGAGCACTAAAGTCAGAATTGCTCAGGTCATTGTATTCCCAGTTACCATGTACGGATGTGAGAGCTGGATAGTGAAGGAAGCAGATAGAAAGAAAATCAACTCATCTGAAATGTGGTGCTGGAGAAGAGTACTTAGGATACCATAGACAGCCAAGAAGACAAACAGATGGGTTCTTGAATAGATCAGACCAGGGCTCTCCTTGGAAGCAAAGATGATCAAGTTGAGACTATCGTACTTTGGCCACATAATGAGTAGGCATGGATCGCTAGAAAAAACAATAACGTAGGAAAAGTAGAGGGCAGAAGAAACAGAGGAAGACCACAAACCAGATGGACAGACTTGATCAAGGGGTTATGGGCAAGGGATTGCATGATCTGGGCAAGGCAGTGGAAGGTAGGGATTCTTGAAAATGTTTCATCCACAGTGACGCCATGAGTCGGAACCGACTCGAGGGCAGCTAACAACAACAACGTGTGCATCTCCACTGAAACCAATAAGGATGAAAAATTTTTTACTTGGGCTAGATCACTCCAAGTATGTTTTGTCTTTTCTCCTGTCAGCTAAAGAGACCATACATGTCTCCTTTCTGCACACTTTTATCCTCACAACAACCCTAAGATCACGCTGAGAGAGGGAGGATGGCTCAAGGTCAGCAAGAGGTCCCTCTTTTTGTCCACCAGCCCCCCTCTTCTCATTGCATATGACTAGGGAATTCTCCCACCTTACTCCTAATACTGGCAATGGACCTAAGAAACTCTAATATTTACCTCTGACCCAAGGAATTTGAGTCAACTGCCAGAAAAAAAAAGATCCAAAGAAACCCAGGCTTTCCCCCCCTCTTCTGGCAACCATTAGAGACTTGTGTTGCATGCAGTCCAACAAGTGAATCCAACCAGTACAGGGAGAGAGGCAATATTTAGATTTCACCCAGATCTTCTTGCCCCAAATCTCTTGAGTATTTTCACATCGTTCAACACGTGAGAAGCCCTCCCAATATTCCAAGATTACCACTGCTTCTCCTGACCCCATATCCATCCCCAAGCCTTGGCAGGCTGTGCCCTACAGGCAGTGTGGGAAAGAGATCCATACCACAGAATTCAACAAGATGGTGTGTGATAGAACTCAGTCTTGTTGCTTTGTTTTAAAATCCATGACAGAATTTATGAAGTGAATCATATCATTTGCTTCTGTCTAAAGCCCTGCACTGCTATTATGCTTCCTGATGCGTTCTCTGACACATTTTTGTCAAGCAAAAATATAAACTCCAGATCATACTAATTAATCTGATTACTTAGAATGGCAGCAGTTTGCTTTGTCTGAGTTCAGTGAACAAATTTTAATGTTTTTCTACTTGCATTATTTAGTCACACACTTTGATATTGTGAGGATCCAATATAACTATTGCCACAACCCAGTCACTTTGTTGTTTTATTCCACCAAACACCTCTAAGTAGGCATGCAAGCAAAACCACGAAGTTGTGCACACTAAACATTTGAGAGGAGGAGGGCGCGGGGGAGGAGGAGGAGGAGAAAAGGACACCACACCAAAACAGTTTACATTATTCTGATATATGATGATAAACAAATCAAAATATCTTTCTTTGGAAATCAGATAAATGCATCTTAAAATGATACAACTAGCAGTGGCTAAGTCAGGAATAGTATGACTTTAAGATTTTTGTTTTATAAATCAGACACAAGCAGAATTTAGTCCTATAAAAATCTGAACCGCAGATTAGATTAGCCAATTAAGAGTGGAAAACAGATCTGAGGACAATAGATGGACCACTTCTCACTCTCTTTACACTTGCACATATGTGTGTGTACATACACACACACAACCTTAGTACAAAATGTACAGAGGTTAAAACTATGGTACTAGCACAGTAATTTCAGTTGAGAATAGTTTTTCTTCCCTTCCCAGGGCACAACTTCCAAAGCAATTTTGGAGTCGTAGGATCAAGGCTCCATTTACCTGAATTCAGGATCTGCCCACTGAGGAAGTCCATCTGTTTGTTTAGGATCCCCCCTCCCCAAATGTGCCAGGCCAACTGAGAAGGCAGATGGGTGTGCCCCCAACAGAACAGAACTGTGGAGGGACTGAGTAAGATCTTACCTGTCTCTTGATTTGCACCTCAGTAGACATGCTGTCTGGTGAATAAGCATGACAGAGAATTACTCTGCGGAACAGAAAGAGCATGAGGTGAACGGGCCTTAGCTTGAACCAGTTTATATTGTGCCCTCAGCTATATGGCCCTAACAGTGAGCCACCCCCCTATAAAGGTGGTTTTGGTGGCAACCAGGACTTTAGGACGTTCCTGTAGAGGGACACCCCCCCTTTTTGAGAAATTTGTCTCCAGCATCTGCCACTTGAAGGATAGCCTGACCTGACAGGCAGTAAGAAAGTGAGATGAAAGTGTGCACCTATCTGGGACTGGAATAGAAACAGAAATCCTAGGAGGGTGTGTGAATGGAACTGGGCCTAATGAATCGTCTAAAGACACAAAACCATGGGATTTAAAAGATGGGCCAAGGATATCAGATCTGCCAATGCTTTGTGGAAGAACAAAGCTGCTTCTGACATCATTTTGGAAATTCTCTCTGGCGAGGGAGAGATCTGGCTTAGTCTGGTGTCTATCAGGGCCCCAAGGTAAAGAATCTTCATTGATTGGGTAAGATGCCTTTTCTTTCAGTTGGTAAGAAATGAACCTGTAATCCCATAGAACATGGAGGGTCCAGGTGATGTCCCAAACAGCTGTCCTGAGATTTGGAGTCATCCAGGTACAGATACATATGGACACACTGCTATTTGAGAAAGGCAAATAAGGCCACCAGCAGCTTTGTAAAGACCTGGGGGCCTAAACTAAAGGAGAGGGCTTGGAACAGATAGTGAGAGATGAGGTAGGAGAACTGGATTTTCCTGCAAGTAACAGGAACTAGGATGTGAATGTATACCTCCTTCAAGTTAATGGACGGTAGGTAGACTCTTCAGTGAATTGCCTCCTTGATGGCTTGAAGACACCATCTGGAAATTCCTGTACGTCACAAATTTATTGATCTGCTTGAAGTCCAGGATGGTACAAAAATCCCTATCCCTCTTGAGGACCAGGAAAGGCAAGTAAATCATGTGTAGCATCAGAAACAAAAGCTAGAGCTTTGAGTTAGTGAAAAGAGCAATCTGCCTGGGAGCACGCTGAATGAAGGGTAAGAAAATGCAGTGGAGGGGGGGAGATGTTTCCTCATCCATGAACCAAAAGTCATTGTTGCCATGTCCTCCTCAGAAACTACTAACTCAGGAAACTTGTCCTCTGTTCCTGAGTCCTCAAGCATCATCTCTTCTTCAGGATTATCAGTTCAGCCAGGTGCAGCCAAATATGTCAAATGTGACTGCAAGAGACACTGATCCCAGAGCCAAGAGAGAAGCTGCACATACTGCCAATGTGGAGGTCAAGACTGGCTCCACCAAAGTGGAAATGGGCATCCTAGTTACTTCTGGAGAGATGGGTCTCCATGTGCTCATATGCTCCCTGGGGAGATAGTTGGGAGTTGTGTGGGCTTGTCTCACCAAGTGGACATAGCACATGGGAAGTTGGGAAGGCTTCATTCCCAGCCACTTCCAGAGATACTTGGTGGCAACCTCCCCCATCAACAAGCAATGAGTCAGAGATGAGTGAAATATTACAGAGAGAACATAATGGGAAGGGAGATGGATGAAGAGTCAATCAGGAAAGAAATAAAGGCAGAAAAGGCACTGCTAATAGAACTTTTGAAGATTAAAATAGGCAAACCTCAGGAGGAGAAATAAGAGTGACTTGACCTGGGCAAGGCAAGGGAAAGAACTGGAGGAGGAAGCCTGAAGGCTCTTAAGTCCTATGATCCCTTGCCTTGCCTGAGCAGTGGTAGGGCTAACTCATTCTGGTTGTTCTCTGCAGGGAGAAAATGAGAGTTATTACTAATGTTCAAAATTCTACTCACTGTCAGGCAGTTGCTGTGTTCTGCAAAGCTACCTTGATGAGCTTGATTTTCTTGTCTCCCACTTTGCGGATGTCTCTGTAGATAAACATATCTTCTTTCTCCTTGCTCCACTATTCTTTCAATGTGGTTTTAATTAGGCTCCTCTAATGCTACAGCATCTGATATCAGCAGCAGTTCATTCCTGGTCTGATAACTGACATAAGTCAGTGCAGTGAGTTGGGGTCTGAAGTTGGCCACATGACACCCCAAAGCAGGAACTCCAGCAGACATGTAACTATGGTAGATTCACTGCATGGTGATGGGAAAATATGCAGTTTCACATGGACATTGCATGCCTTGTCCAGGTAAAGCATACCAATCAGTCCCAATATTAGAAAAAATTGTTTCACCTTTGTTGGAGGCAGAGGCCTCAGATAGCAAAGTCCCAGTGCACTGGCTCTCTCTTTAGTATTCCCCTGTGACGGCTAAAATGCAGTATCTTGAAATCCAAAGAAAAAATCTAGGGGTAGCTGTGTTGGCCATATAGCAAATTCAATAAGAAATGCACAATTACATGTTGCAAGCTTTCGAACTGACACTGGCTACTTCATCAGGCAAACAGAAGAAAAAAAATTGATAGCCCTCCCTACCATTTGAACTAAGACCAGATACAGAAAATGCAGGCCTATGAATAAGGGCCTGAACAGACAGGCCAAAATAAAAATGCTTTGGGCCATTTTGGAGGTATGCAATTTAAATGACACACACATCTTAAGAGGCCAGAAGCTGCACCAAAACTGTGCTCCAGTCCAAAGCTGCTCTCCATACCTCCAAAGTGACCCGAAGCAGCTTTATTTTGGCCTATCTGTTTAGGCCCTAGCATCTTCAATTTTTTTCTTCTGTTTGCCCGATGAATAAACCAGTGTGACTTTGAAAGCTTGCAACATGTAACTGTACATTTTGGTTGGCCAAATAAAGGTATAATTGTTTGAACGTTATTGGATTTGCTATATGGCCAACACGGCTACCCCCTAGATGTTTTTAATATGGTTTCACCTCAGAAAAGTGACACTCAAGGGAAAAAACCCTCATGTTAACAATATTGTTTTAAAAATAAATAAAAGTTATTTATTTATTTCTTATTTAAAATACCTGTTAAAAATAATAAATCTTGGTTTGGACACACAAAAATAGAATTGTTCAAAGGGTTAAAAAATCCCCCCACTGTTACTGTACCACATGAAACACAGAATACCTTAATTACACTTGATTAAAATCAAAAGTACATCCTCCACTGGAGAGTGCTAATTTAACAAATGGTTTTCTAGCCATATTGCAAAAGTGGTGCTTCTACTACATGCAGGAGGCAGTTTCATTTAAGTAATGTGCCAAATTAATTTGAATGGGCAGTAATTTCCTGTAGAAGGAAATGATAAAATCTCTGGCGGGATACAGACCGCCAATTTGGGGCGGTCTGGCCCCGCCCCTTTCCCCGGAGTATCGGGGCTTCAACGGCTACACCGGCAGCTGCTGAGGCCCCGATCTGCCACTTTTTGGGCTGCGGGGAAGCGGCAAAAGGCCGCTTCCCCGCAGCCAGAAAAGGGGTGTCCCTGGGGCTTCAAGCCCCAAGGACACCCCGCGGCGGCGGGGAGCAGAGAAAGGGGCCGCTTGGCCCCTTTCTCGTTTAGTCTGCTGGGCGCAGCCTTCAAACGGCTGCGCCCAGCGGACTAAACCCGGAAGGAGCTCCGAAACGGAGCTCCTTCCTGCTCCGTGTCCAGGGCGCACTAAGCACCCTGGCGCGGAGCTACTACGTCATGGACGCGCCGCCCCGTCTAGAGGCGGCACGGCCATGACGTACTCACGGCGGCGGCTGTGCAGAAGGGCCGCCGCCGTTTAGTGTGTGTTCGCCACGCACTAGGGTTAGGGCGGTGCGGAAGCACCGCCCTTTCGTAACCCTAGTGCGTGGCGAACACGCACTAAACTGCCGGTCTGTAACCGGCCTCAGTTTTATTGTTGTAGTCAAGCAACAACACTGAGTTTTTAAAAAATTAGAATTATTCTGATTGCAACTCCAAAATTTAATTTTTCCACAAAGCCACTCCCATTTGGGGAATGCTGGAGACAAAGCAAGTAAAGTTAAAACATTTTTGGGAGATCCTCTACTGCATCCTTGTTTGTTTTATCATTTTCTTTTTAATTTCCTATCAATTATTTGTTCATATATGATTCTATGAAAAAGGCAAGATCACAAAGGTGACTAATACTGGTTTAATTTGTGTAGCTATGTTTTTCTGTTATCTTATTTTTTTAAAAAAAGGACCCTGATTACCCACATCAGAGCTTAAACACCACAGATGCACCAAAGAACTCATTTTCAGAACTAGGTGTCTCTGATTCACTGATAGAAGGCTACTTGGTATAAGAATAAGTCTAAGAAACCAATAGCTCAAGAGACATACTCCTTTTTCATTATTTTTATTTTCTCAATACACAAAATACAATTGAAAAAACACATACACACTGGAGTGCTTGAACATAAAATACCTGAGCAAAGACAGAAGGCAAAACTATTCATCATCACACCCAGAAGCATTTGAGCAAAGTAGAAATATAGTTCAACAGTATTCACAGACAACAGTGTACGATCAGTTGAGTGGCACTTTTCATAAATTACACCAATTTTCTCTGAAACATATTAATGTGCAGTACAAAGTGTACACTAGAGTATATAAAACATATGAAAATTTACACAGATCTCAAGTTGATTTTAAAAAACTAGTCTTGAATGTTTATGAAACTAAACCCTAAATGACCCATATGACAAGTTCTACATACATCCTTAATTTAACCTAATGATGAACTTGATTTCAGCAAGCTCACTTTCAAATGTGTGGAGAGATGGGGAATCTTTTTCAGCCTAAGGTCAGCCTAAGGTAAAGAAAACTTCCAAAGGCTATACATCAGCAATGGGAAGAGCCAGAGCTAGGAGCTCAAAGGGTACATTATTCTTCCCACATGGTTTTAGAACCAGAGTTGTGTTGCCATCCTTCAAATGATCATGGACTGCAAATTTTGTCACCACTGACAGAGCAAATAAAGTCTTTGTAATTAACCTGTAATTAGGACTCCATCATCAACATTCATACCAAATTGAGATTTTACAGTATATAAACCTGAAACAAAGTTGTATAAAAACAATTACACAAATCTCATATTACACATTGAGATCAACTGCAGCTCTTCTGCTCCCAGGTCACTTCTACCACATTATTTTATTGTTTTTATTGTAATGATTTTAATGTACTTTAATATGTTTGATTGTATGGATTGCTTGCTGTACACCGCCCTGATTTCTAGAAGGGCGGTATAGAAATAAAATTTTATTATTATTATTATTATTATCCCAACATTTAAATAAATAAATGTAAATAAAAACAAAGCCTTGCCCTCTGTGTGTAGGAATGACAGAGACAATACCACCGTGATCCATATATAAATATACTGACAGAAAACAGTAGAAGGCAAAATAGACAAAAATATGAGGGTGGGCAACTGGGCATTTTGAACCTTGTAGAAAAAGAAAGCCCTACTACTACTTGCACAAGACCATCTTTGTCTCTAAGTCAATGATTGTCTTTAATTAGTAGAAACATTAAAATCAAGTCAGTTTTTAGTACACACCCACTCACCAACACAACATTACACTTGGAAGTGAGTCCCTTTGAATTCAATGGGGCTTACTCTCAGGTATATGTATGGGACAGCATTTTTAAAGATTTCAAGATCATCCCTTCCAGAAGTCATCCTTGGCTTTTCTGGATATGTTGGTGTATAGCTCAATGTCTTATATTCATTCTCTTTTTGAAATAAAAATAAATGGAACAACATACAATTTGGCAACCAATTTTTTTTCTCACTCAGCTTTCCCTATTATTCATTTCAGAAATGAGAATGATCCATCAGCACCAGAGAAGAGAAACCATACATTTGCTTCTGGCCCCACAGCCTTGCCTACAATATTTCAATCCGAATGTGAGCTAAGGGAGAGAAACAGGGATAACTATGTTTTTCTGGCAGGACAACAGTCGTTGTATTGACAAGACCCAAGCGTTTTGTTTTATTGTCGCTGCTATCCTGTTTCTTATTGGATATATTCATACAGTTTTATGGTGGCAAGAGAGAAGGAGAGGCCGCAGTCCTGAGCAACATCCACCAACCACTGCTCAGCAGACTGGCACTGAAGAAAGCCCAACGGCTACACCAGAGACGCGGATTGAAAGACATACAACGACCAATTTTATCTGTTCAAGTGATCATTCATACATGTTTGACAGTTCAGACTCTGAAATTTGAACGCTTTCTGGCTGTAACCCTCATTCGTACCATCCAAGAAGAGGTGGTGTATGCAGAGACTGGTATATTAATTGTGATAAGAGATTTATGAACCCTTGTGTTTCCTTTCCTGGCTTAAAATTGCTGATGTCAACATTCAAGGATCTAATGAAATGGCATTCCATGAGAGCTTGGCCCAGTCCACAAGACTAGGTGCCATTGCGTGTTAAGAGCCTTTCATGTCATCCATCAACAACACATCATATCACTTAACATGATGGCAAGGAGCCCTAAAGCTGTGGAACACACCTGGTGATTGACCGAAGCATATGGTTCCCATGGAAATTGTCAAGGAAGTCAGTCATGCAACATGTGAGACAGACATCTCATAGGATTCAGACAAGAAACAAAGCAAAGGTGTCACTAACTCAGCCAGCTTTCCTTTCCTATAAAACAATTGCAAGAAGAGATTTCAAAAACACACCTCAATATACATCCAGTATATATCTGTTTAAAAGCTTTATCTGGAAAGATTAATAACAATAAAAATTAAATACAGTATTTGGCACAGGCCTTGCTAATTATATGCCTTCCCACCCAGAATGTTAGATGGATATTTTCAGACATATTAAAGGCAGCTTTCATTGGTTTCCAGGAGAGAAAAGAGTGAACAAGTACATATATAAAACCTAGGCATTTAATGAAACTGCTGGGGAAACACATCTAGAGCATAGTAGTTTCATATGCACACCAAAGCACCTGCACCCATAACTACATGCTCAATCAGGCAAGCTGTATAATAAAAGCTGATCCTCATTTCACTTAGAACTATCCATAAACTACAAGATTAAATATTCAAACATGGTTGGTTAAATCCATTGTAGTGTTTAAAAAAATATTTAATAGTACTGTTTGAGACATTAAGTCCCTTCAGCCTGTTTCTGAACTGCTATGTAATTCATATATTCCATTCAAAATTGGGCTTGCAAAATTGCATTCTAATGAGCTAGACATGTAGAGGTTGCAAATGCAGGTTGTTAATTTAAGGCACACTTTTTTTTTTCTTTCCAGCTGAAAAAGTGATCAAGTCACATTGGGGAAATAATTCATTTTCAGCTGTGGCTTTTTAGTCCGATAGATACATCATGAACTCATGTAGAATGTTATATAGCAATTGCACTTATTTCTTTTTTAAAATCTCCATACTAAAGCTACTGTATTTAAGTGGAGCTAAGGTTTGGTTTTTCTAGAAACTGAACCATTTCTTTGTATAAAAAGAATGAAAAGCCTCAAGACTGTTTTCAGCTTTAATAAAAAACAAATGGATATATATGTGAACATAGAAAGAAGCGTTCTGCATAAAGTTAGACCACAGAACTATGTACTGTTAGCTATACAGCTTTTCTTTCTGCAAGATATCCTTGCTATTCCCCTCGTCCTTTTAATGTACCAATACTGGTGTCAAAAATCAGGAAACAGACTGAAAAGCTAGCATGCTGCCATATAGGGCTGGTGATTCAAGCTTGGATTTATTAGATAACAGGTTATATAGACCAACTATATCATAAGCACTGACAATATTGTAGATATTTAAGCATAAGCAATCCTTTCAGAAAAGCCCTCAAACCTACAAAAAGAGCCACATAACTAAGAATCCAAACCATCTATGCTAAGATTACAGTTCTCTTCTATTTAAAAAAGAAAGCTTTACAAAACTGAGTCCAAATCCTGCAATTTAGCCTTCCTTTGCTCCAGATTCATGAACATCTAACTCAATTTATAGGAAACATGACTACCAGCCAGAGAACATTCTTCGATGTGATGAAGACCACCACACAATTTATGGTCCATATTTCCACACTCCTTTTGCATTTCACCTTATTATCTTTCCCCTTTTAAACAGTTTTCCCATTATTGATCGGCCACTTTTAGATTTCAAACAATCTTCACAAAGGGAAGACTACAGATCACATTCCTATGTAAATTACATTGTATAGAAAATGGAAAGCATTATAATTCTGAATTTAGCTACAGTATTTTGCAAATTGAGGTGACCTTACTACATAAACACGAGATCTCATAATATTTTCTGCTCATAAAATTATTCAAATAAGATTTCTACAATTTTTCATTCTTATTACACAGAACAATAGTAGAGCAAGGAAATGGCAGAGGGGAGTTAAAACTCTATTACTCTCTCCTTTCCAAAGCACGTTCTTTTGTTCAAGAATAGTCCATTGGCACAAATATCTAGAGGTATGTTAATAGCTGGAAGTTGCTTTAGCAAAGTGCATGGATTTCTAAGATAAGAAAATTGTTAATGAATTTAAAACTCAGAGTGCTATATTATGTAAGATAATCTCTCAAGAGAGTCTTGTTGGTGGCTGATTTTAGACTTTGAACACTCTCCATGTTGAGGCTAGGATAGTTGGACTTTCATCAACAAAGAAAACCTTTTCTATTTGGAGAGGCTTTTAGGAACTGACCGCTATGGTTTTTAACAGCGTTCAGTTTGGGCCCCCAAGCTGCACTGCAAAAGGGGGAAGGGGGATTTTTGTTGATCCCCATGAGGGCCAAATAGGTTTTAGGTTTTTGAAGGGGGGGGGACCAGGGAGGCTATTTAAGGGTCCATCACCTCCTCATGTGCCTCTTTTGCTGGATCCTAGCGACCCACCTCATCTCGGGGCCAGATAGGAATTTTCCCCCTTCATCTATTTGTTTGTTTTGCCTACACCATGATGTTTCTAGTTGACAACTGACTCGGAGGTCATGTCATTAAATAGGCATCCATCTGGCAGGCAGCTGGGAGAGAAGGTGTCAGATCGGTGTACACCTTGGCACCCCCTTTGTTGTGAAAGGCTGGGCACTGGAACTTTTTCTGCAGGACATGAGACTGGGGGGGCTTGAGAAAGAGCCTTCCCATAGGACTCATCTGAGGGGCTTACTTTCTCTTATAAAGTTACAGGGCTTGGGGGGAAGCCCTCTAGGATTACTTCCCAAAATGACTGTCCAAGATATCTCTTTGGATTGCCCTTGGGGTTTGGGGTTTCACCCAAGGGTGGCTTGGGAGGTGTCACAGCCTGACATCTGAGCCTCAAGTAAACCCGCACCAGGTTGCTGATTCGTTTGCTCAGCCCAAGGCCTCAAACATTTAAATAGGTTTTGAGGGCAATAAAGAGGGCCCTTGTTTAACCTCAAATACTGTGTCTGGTCTCATTATTTCATGGTTTGTCAACAATTACTCACTTTTATCTTTTGCCTTTTTAATGGATTTGTTTTCAATGGTTTTAGTTATAAACTGTCTACAGTTTTATTTCATGCATAGTTAAACTTGTGTCTTTGTAAGTGTTTTTTAACTGAATTTGTTTTTAATTTTTGTAAGCTGCCTCGAGTCCCAGGAAAAGGAAAAATCTGAAGGGGAAGAGAGAGAAGTCAATGGACATAACTGAAAAAGAATTTTGGACTCCTGTCCTGGAAGATGACGAACAAGGGATAAAACCCATGTGATTGTGGTCTGCTCCTCGGCAGCATCCAGAGAATGGTTGGCCCCATCACTTGAATCACAAGTTCAAGTGTGCAAACAAGTCAACCTTTTACTGAAACTTAGGGCCCATACAGACGGGCCAAAATAAAAGCTGCTTTGGATCACTTTGGTGTTATGCTGTTTAAATGATGCATGCATTCTAAGAGTCTGGAAGCTGTGCCAAAGCCATGCTCCAGCCTTTAGGATTGGAGCAAGGCGTTGGCGTGACTTCCAGACTCTTAGGATACATGCATAATTTAAACAGCATACCTGCAAAGTGACCCGAAGCAGCCTTATTTTGGCCTGTCTGTATGAGGCCTTAGTTCATTGCCAGATAAAGTTTTCCATGCACTTTGACATTTGTTCACAGGCAATACATCCAAATGTGTGAATAAAACTTTGAGGCTACAGCTAGCCTCTCAACAGAGGCTACAAACAAACTGGTTTTTGAGGCACACTGTCTGCTGGCAGAGCAATATTTCAAATTTTGGTTTATGCAAAGGTCAACATTAGTCTCCATATGCATACCTAAGACAGGACCCAAGCTGATGGTTGGGAATGTTCAAGGACCTGGGCATGCTTCTTTCAACAGCAGACCTCCAATACACATCATGAACTATGTTCAAAAGGCCGCTCAGCTTCAAAAGCAGCTTACTAGGTGGGGCACAATGCTCTCTGAGGAAAACATGCCGCACAACATGACAAAAAGAATTCCTACCTTTGGCACATGTAATATCGTGTGCAATTCTTTGGAATGGAGTCTTAATGTACTCCCCTGCTTTGCTTTTCAAGAGACTTCAACTGCTTTTTAAATCTAAAAAGTACACTTTTAACAGTTTAAGGGGAAAATCAAGGTCAATGGTATACTGGCAGTTGTTATTCTTAACTCTCAAGTTAAAAAATATTTTGGAATCTAGAGATGTATAAAAACCAGTTTGAATGTTTTGGGAGAAGTATTTTCTCAAAAGTAGTGGTATGGGGGTGGGTGCAACAATGCTGGTCTGGACCCAGCAAAAATGTAATGTTTTATTTAAGGAAAATATTTATTTAAACAGAATTTATATTCTATTTTACTTAAGATACTGTACATATGTACAAGTCTACACAGAAGTCAGGCAATGCGACTTGACTAGACAGGGATGGAATGTGGTTTACTTCTGAGTAGACAAGGACAGACTGCATTGTTCCAGAGACCCCAAGTATAAAAGTACCTTCAAAATACATATAAAATGTCAAACTGTAAATATACTGATTCACAATAAAATACAAAAAAGCTAAAGAAAATATATTACATAACCAGATGACAATACAGCCAGATGGCTTTCGACAGGCCAGAAACTACACACTATGCATTTTGACCTAGTTAGAAAGGACACAGATTCTGACTTTGTTCGATCACATCGAGGCAGAAGAATCATCACACCTTCCCTAACTGCAGAACATGGGCAAAAGAGTTGTGGGGCCAAGCCAAGAAATTCAGAACCAATTGAAACAACTTTTAGGAGAAGCTTTCCTCTGCAATGTGAACAAAAATGGCAAGCTTCCTATCTAGAGTGGCAATGCATGACTCTGAAAACTGCCTGACAATGAAATATTTGGCAACTTCCATTTTTATTGCTGTAGCACTATGACAAAAAAGAGAATCCTCCCCTGTGTACCATTATTACTCCTATACAGATATGGTGATTACTCTACAGTAATAGTAATACCTGTTACTGATATACTACTATATTAGCATTACTGCTATTATGAGGCACAGAGGACCGTTCAAGGTCAGGCTACATTAAATGAGACCATTGCATGGCTTGTGGCTTTTCCTTAGATTGCCATCTACAGGCAAGAAGTCCAGTCCAGCAAGCAGAAGGAATCCCTTGCAGAGGTGGTAAATTGTCCAGCTTAGCAGTACATTAACACACACAAAGAATGCTGACTGCCCAATTGTTGCCCCCTCCACACACATGAAGTGCCACATAACTGGGGCGTATGGGCATAATTGGACTCTGAGAATTACGCTTACAGTTTGCTCAAACCACTTTCCTAATAGCAGCAAGGCCTTAAAAATTTAACAGGATAAAAATTATATAAAGATATTGAAACCATACAACTAGACTAAGTGTTGAACATGGCATTTAAAACACGTATAGTGGTCTTAATGTTTCACACACAACTTTACATACTAAATTTGTTAGCAAGCTTGCAACAGAGCTCTATACCTAAAAGGATTTTTAAGTCAATTGGAAAAAAATTGGATAATTAATATGTACAAGCTTGAATTAACTAAGGTCCAAAACACACCACAGAAATAATCCAGTTTGAGACCACTTTAACTGCCCTGGCTCAGTGCTAGGGAATCCTGGGAATTGTAGTTTGTTATGGCACCAGAGCTCTCTAACACAATTTCCAGAATCTTTAGCACTGAGCCAGGGCAGTTAAAGCTGTCTCAAACTGGATTATTTCTGCAGTATGTTTTGGACCTAACTGAGGCACTTCAGGCAGGTATGATACAAACTGAAGAAATGCAGGACAAAAATGCGTACTGTAAATTGATTTGGAGCAATAGTTCTCCCCAGATTGTAACAGGAAAAGGAGGTGAGCCATTATTTAACATCAGTGCCTAGATATCAAGGCAATGGATGATGAAGTAAGACATAGACACAGTGATATATAGATAGATCAGCAAGCTATGCTACATTTACAAAACAGTCGCTGATTTTTAAGCTGATGGGATGCAACATTGGCCTCTGGGTGCCTTGCATTAAAGTACCGAAAAATGTGCTATTGATTTGTAAATGGTTATATAGGATCATTGTTTGCCACTTATGTTTCAGGGTAGATTCTTCTGAAATTCATTTCCACACAGAGAAAGATTTTTTGTTGTATAAATTCTTTTATCATTCTATATGCTGCAGAACCATTTAGGATAAGAATCACAGAATTGAAAGAGACCACAAGGGCCATCCAATTCAACCCCCTGCTATGCAGGAACTCTGAATCAAAGCATCCCCAACAAATGGCCATTCAGCCTCTGCTTAAAGACCTCCAAAGGAGGAGACTCCACCACTCTCCAAGGGTGTATGTTCCACTGTCTAACAACAGCTCTTACTGTCAGGAAGTTCCTCCTAATGTTTAAGAGTGGGAAACTTGTGGCACTTCAGATGTTGTTAAATCATAAGTCCCATAGCCCCTGCTAGTTAGTCAATGATGAGGAATCCTACAATCTGTAGTTCAACAACATCTAATTCACACGTTTCCATAACTAACTTAAGACATAGGGGTGCAAATGCATAATTGCTGTTTTAATGTTTAATGTTTTATTATTATTATTTTGAATTAGGCTGTTTTTTCTATGTTTTAGTTGTTAGTAGTGTTTATTTTCAACTTTTTTATACAATGTTTTAACCTTGTATTTTTGATATGTTGTGACCCGCCTTGAGTCCCGCTGTGGGAGAAAGGAGGGATATAAATTTTGGAAATAAATAAATATATATAAATTCTGGTTTAAGGTTTCTCCTGATGCTTATATTCTCCTCCCCCCAGGAGTTCCTTTATTTTAACACCAATGTAGGCCCACTGGGAGAAGGTATCTGGATTTCAATCTCCAAATGCTCTTTAAGAAAAGGTTCGATATTTCTGAAGAAAAACTGGAGGTAAATTTGGTAAAAACAATGGGTGAAGTATATGATTCACTTGCACATCCTCTAGGAATAAAAATTACTGATTTCACTGCTCCTGAAGAAACCAGTGTCAGAGGCTGCCCTCAAAATTAAGTTCCTTTATCAAATCCTTTTATTATTAAAGTAGCTGTGCAAATGTACAAGTTAGTCATTAATAGCTGAAATATTCTGAAGCCTATGTGGGGATGCCCCCTTCAACACATATTTTTGCCAATTTTGGTGGCTATTTCATGTTACTTTAAACATACTTCTCAATATACTAGGACAAATGTATAGAAACAT
This sequence comes from Sceloporus undulatus, assembly GCF_019175285.1. Lineage (NCBI taxonomy): Eukaryota > Metazoa > Chordata > Lepidosauria > Squamata > Phrynosomatidae > Sceloporus > Sceloporus undulatus. The sequence continues at coordinate 192,770,548 of NC_056522.1, read as the reverse complement.
TTGTATAGATGTTATGTATAATGTATAGAAGCATTTCTCTGTATAAAAACAGTAACCCAAGAATCTGCCCTGAGCTTCAGACTTTGTAATTTAACAGTACTGTACAAACATTTTTTTTAAATATACTTACTAAACTATGTTACATTGAATAAATGTTGATACACTAAGCTTGTAATTGTTTTGTAGATCTGGAGGTTCTGAAATGGCTTTGGATTTGTCACCAACAACAGTCTAGCAGCAACGGTATTATAGTTTACTACAAGCCCTAGGGAGAATAAAATATTGACAGCTGCTTATAAACTGAGTAAGAACTTTTAGATTGTCATACTGGCCAAATAATTTTATGACCATTTTCTTCCAGTCACTGTGCTTTGAAACGTAAGAGCATATGGGACAATATAAAAATCATAAAAATCACAAGAGCTAAAAAATAAAAATAAAAACCAATTACTCTCCTACCAAGGAAACCATGCTGCAGTGCTTGTCACCAGTGTCAGATGCAGATTAAGAGTACTGTGCAACTGAATTCTACATTTCTACAATATTTTTTTAAAGAAATACTTAAAAAACAGTAGAGTAGAAAAGCTCATGTTGTCCAAACAGGATTATCGCCAACACACGTGCCCCATCCTGTGTACTGAATATTGTCCGCATTTCTGCCGTTCTAAGTAACCAGCATTCTTGATTGTCCTTTGTTCAAACTCCCATGCCTGGGCCCAGTGCTTTGGTACAGTTTCACAAAGTGTGACATAACGCATGAAGAAAAAGAGGAACAATTACAAAGTATGGTGCTCGGAATAAATGCATCGGTGTAAAAGCCACCACAGCAACTGAGAAAGGAAGTGGAAGATAAACTGCCATTTTCAACAGCTGACTGTGAGAAAAGAAAGAAAAAGACAACACAAAAGAAAGAAAAAGACAACAGTTTGGTTACTACAGCTATAATGTCAATGACAAAACAATGCAGATATTTTTGGGGAAATATTTTGGAGTCTTTTGTATTTGAACAGAACTGCTTTGCAGCAAGGCAGCAAGATCTTTGGAGCTACTAGTGGTAAGGATCTAAGACTGCATGCATTCATGTAGCCATCAACCCAGTTTTTGGCATCCCCTCAGCCTTTACCTGAATTGTCAATGTTGGAGTCACATTTAATTAAAGAAACCTAACTAGGCAGAATTGACATGGCCTCAGAATGAGGTGCAGAGGATTTTCTCCTGTTGTAGACTGAACCAACATATGTCAGGATCTGTGGACACAGACCTCAATTTAAACATGTTATGCAAGCCTAATGGTGAAGCAATACCAGTATCACATAGAGTATTCTTTAAAAAAATAGTTGCATATTAAGACTATGGTCTCAGTATGTTGAGTCATACACTAAAAATAAAAATGCATCTTCTTAAAACATCTGTAATAAATTTTACATGAGAATTATCAGCTAATAGTATTCCAGCATATTTACAGGAGATCAGAAAAATTTCAGATACCAGTGCAGAATTGGATATTATTTACTGTTGTTGTTTTCTTTTCCACACCTTTGGAGGGACACATACGCATGGGCTGCATTTTGCCCACCCTTACTTTACCAGAATAGTACCAGAAAAGAAAAGCAGCAAGTTGAGACTATTAATTACAAACTCCTCTCTGATTACAAAACTAGCTTTTCATTATTGAAATAATATTTGCACCAGCATTGGAAAAGCATATGCAACACCCCATAAGATACAGACTACAAACCCACACAGAGGCTTAAAGCAGGGACCTGAACGACATAACATTTACAATTTATCAAATGTAAAGGTGTTTTTTAAAAAACAACAACAAAACTTCATGACAGCACATAGCACTTAGACTCAAGGACAACTCATTTTAAGAGACAGGGATATTAAATCTAAGACTACTATATTATGAATCCACAGGAAAGATGTGACTTGAACCAGGCCTACCTAATTCAAATTAAGGTTTGATAAGGAACCACCCTGGCCCATATTTGGATTACATGCAAAGCTTATGGAATGAGGTACTTAAAAAAAAACCAACAGGTCTGGGGACACCCTCCAGCACTGTATGTGAGAAGGAGGGCTTACGGAGGAAATCAGATACACAATTCCATTTCTGGAATTGTCTGTGAACTGAAGAATAGCAATAGCAATAGCAAGTACATTTCTATTCCGCTTATCAGTGATCTAGTACTCCCTAAGTAGTTTACAATGTGTAAGCCAATTGCCCCCAATAAGCTGGGTACTCATTTTACCGAACCTATGAAAGGATGGAAGGCTGAGTGGACCTTGGAGTTCTCCTCTAGGATCAAACTTACAATGTTGTGGCTGGACCAGCATTTAACCACTGCGCCACCAGGGCTCCTTTCTGTTTGCAGAGCACTTTTGAGTCAAATGTACTCAATAGCACAGAGTAACAAAAACAGCACAATCTTGCAAGGGGCCTTCAAAAATCAGAAATGTAAAAGGAATACAATCAATTAAAGTACCTTGATTTAAGTTTTGAAGTATTGGTATGCATAAGTATCCCCAAAACTGGGATGAGGATAAAAGCAAGAAATCTACATGGATCAGGATCCAGTCTGATGTGGTACCTAAAGAAAAAAAGGGAGAACATATGGGTTTTGTAATACAGCTGTGCTGCTTTGAAAGTTGTCTTCTGATAGTCATGGTAGGATCAACAGAATACAGCAGTTAAATTAAAAGAGGTGTTTTAAAACATCCCTGGACTAACATATGATGACATAAGTTCTAATTCAAGCACTTTCTTTCCTGGTCCTGAATCATTTGGAAACTGGAAATATTCATATCTTTTATATTCATTTTCACAAATAATCAGGACTGTCACTGTAATCTGTAGGTGCTTCCACCCACCACCCTTGGTTGTGCCTGATAGCACTGCAAAGGACATGTATTAAAACAACCTAATCAGTTTCTCTATTTTTGAATCAACAGCCCTTCAGTGCAGCTGAATCTCAAGCACTTTTAAATGAATACTGTATAAAATCAGTTAATTTAGGATGTTTACCTGAGATTTTTTAGCCAATAAATTAAAGATGGACAACAAAGCAGCACAATCCATGTGACCAAATTGAGGATGGTGACATGCATCTTTAGACTATCAATAAGGCTGTTGACAGCTGTGGTGCTGGCAGATGATTCTGAAAGCTCGTCCGTGGATCCACAGCTCTTTCCAATGTCTTTTTTGGAATAACTGGAATTTTGTTCCACACTGGTTGAAGACTATGAAACACAAATGTAAGTATTAAATATTGTGCAGCAATGGTAAGAATTGTTGAAACTAAGATGAACTAATTCAAGTATGATTAAGACAATTTAGTAGTCACATGGTCAAGATATAAGTCCTTCTCAGTGGCTTAAATTTGTGACTGAGGAATGTAATATTGGGCGGCGGCGGCGGCGGCGGGGGGGAGGGGGGGGGAAGTGCCAAGGCAAACCTCTGCACTGAAATGGCTGCTATGCTTGAGCACAGCTCTGCATAATCAGGACTCTAAATCACTGAAAGGCCAAAAGGCTGATAAGCATTAGTCGCACAATGGGTTGGGAACCTAGCAGAGTTGCAGACCTAAGCCTCAGGAGTAAGTTCCTACTCTTCTCCCTCCTCCATTATCAACTGGACAAGGAAATGACAACACAGAGCTATGACTGTTGCCAAATTCTGGCCCTTGTTTCCCAAAACTGTAATGATGCCAATGTTACCACTATTGCAGGTTCTTATGATAACCCACATTCTTATGGCTTATTCACTAGAGAGGCATGAGACAAAGGTAAAAACCACCAAAGGAACTTAGAAAGAGGGACTAACTGTCCCTCTTTCTCAGTTCCTTTGGTGGCTTATCTTTGTCAACCTGAAGGGTCAGGTGACAGTCATGGAAGGAGGATGCTCAGACAGGTGAGATGGGATGTTAGTAAGACTAGAATGCCAAACTTGATCTTGAGGGAAAGAGAAGTCTGGGTTTCACCACAGGACCTTCCCCCACTTGAGTTGGGAAACAGATGTTTCATCTTCTCATAGTACCAGACCTCCAGGTCTAAGACTGTGACAACCATTTTCTACAGGCAATAGCATTTTTTAAATTTCTGCTTTAAAAGCGAGCCATTTTAAATCAAAATCATCATCATCACCTGCTTTAACAAAAAAACAGACATGGTACCAACTTACCATATTAAGGACACTTAGTTCTGTTCTTGCTATTGAATGTAGTTTAATAATCTGTAAAAAAATAAGCATTTGTTTTTACTAAATATTAAATATTTATCACCAGAGACTTCTCTTAAAACAATACCATGAAGGAAGGAGAAAACAAGAGAGGGGCTTGGATCTAAGGCCAATGGTAGTCTCACAGGTTCTCGTTTTCATCCTCCCTGAAAAAAGCTGAGCTTATATGCATATGTGCTCTCTATACTTCACAACACAACTGCTCTGAGTTATAATAATCCCCCAAATAAGTCCGCATTACAATTCTTAAAAAAAATCAACAGTACTGGACTTGAATGGGGAGACAAGAAATCTTCCCAATGGAGTGGGGAGTAGCTTTGGACACCAGGTTATCCTCTACCTTGCTCAAACTGCCAATCGGGAATATGCCAGTGGAACTGGGAAAACTGTTTTCTCTAGTCCACTGACATCTCCAATCCAAGACTTTTGGAAATGTAAATGGGATGGGAGAGGGATGTCCTTGTTATCTGCAATTTGGTATTTATTCATTTATTCATTCTGCCTTTATCCCAGGATTGAGATTCTAGGTGACTCACAATGCTACTGTAAGCAAAATAAACTGGAATATACAAGAATAATTCAGGAAGTTATAATGTTAAAAAATAACCAATTTAGAAAGAAGTTTTAAAACATGTCAAAAAATAATAGTTGTTGCTATTGTTGTTGTTGTTATGACTCTGCATGAAGGTAAAGAATTGGGGGTGGAGCTACAGATACTGGAGGAATTTGTGGCAAAGTCCCACTTTCCATGACATCAGCTGGCCCAATGGCTTGGTCCCAGGGAGCAGTCCAGAATCCAGGACAAAAACAGTTCTGATCTAAAACCACCTTTTGGAATCACTCATTCCAGTTAAGAATTGAACCACTATAATGCGATATCCTCCCCTGCCTAAGAGAGAAGGACTCTCCTACTTTTGTCTACTGCCCACAGCACGCACCTAGCCCCATACAGATTATCCAATGGGATGTAGCCCTTGAAAGAGAACAATTCACCTGCACTTACACTAGGGGAACATACATGGGTATAAACAATATAAAGGCCTTATGTGTTTATGAATTATTGTACCTATAGGTTGGAACTATACACAATTGATATCTCACATACAACTGATAATGAACCAGGCCATAGCACTGGATTTGTGTGTTGTTGTACTGGTTGATGACTTGGAAGCAGAACAGGTATGACTGTATGCTTCCCTTCTATAAAATATCTCATGGCTTTAAAATACCATTGTTTTATTCAAACACTGCATTTAACATATAGTGATTCTAGTTAAATACCTTGAAGATGTAATGAAAATAAGTCATTATTATAGCCAATGACCCACATGTTGTCCAACTAAGAATAATCATGGAAGCAGCAACACACAATCTTCTTCGAGTAATCAAATTGTTATCTGACGGTAGTCCAGAGGGTCTAGCAAACAGGAAAATATTTATATAATAAAACATTAATTAAGTTGTTAAGCATAAAGCCTCAGATCAGACTTCATGACAAACTTTTGAAAGTGTGATGACACCCAGTATTACATTACATTACATGCATTATACCACAATTTCAGTTCATTCACTCATCAATCCCAAGGCACAGTTTGTCAAGTTAGATATCATGCAAACCATAACTAAGGGCCCAAACAGACAGGCCAAACCATTAGACAATGCATGCCCACAAGAAGGCAGGAGAATGCGCTGAAGTTGTTTCTGGACCACCCAAACCTGGCCCCAAAATGAGCAGATCTTTTCCACTCCTATTTGGCCTAGAGGCATAGGGCACGCTTAGGATCACGGCATGTGGTTGTTGGGGTTCCGCGGTGTCTGTTTTGACCCTAAGTTTTCTGTGCAAATCTCAGGGTCAAAACACATGCTTCTTCCTCTTGTGATTTCTTCCATCACTTTATTTATGCACACTATAATCTGCCATTATGCATAAACTGAACAACATCTGGTACCCTCAAACCACACTGCTTCCACTTCAGATGTAGCTATGTTTGCCATGAAATAAGGATGGAAAGAATCACATGGAGAATGAAGTTTTACATTTCAAGCAAACAATTATCTTTCCCCACAAGAAAAGAAAACTATTCATTTTAAGTTTGGGAAATTTATAGGGTTTCCCTCCTCAGTGTCATAGAGTCCCCAAAGTGGGCCCAATTACGGTAAAGTTGTAATAGCATTATAATAGTGGCTTAGTTGGAGGTCTTTTGCTACCTGGTCAAATACAAAAAAGAGGATGCAAACATTTTTGGGCTTTCTTGGGACAAAATCTGAAATATATTCTCACTTTGTCTGGATAACCTGAACAATATTCTGTAAGTTCTAAACAACAGACCATTATTCTTTCATGAAAGAGATCACTGTACAATCATAAAGAATAAAGTGAGAGAGAAAAGAAAGGTAATATCAAGTTTAATCAAGCCAAGAGCAGAGAAAAAATGGTCACGGTATACTTTGTTCTGATCTATACAATAATACGTAAGTGCAGAAATTCACTGGAAAGTCAAGTCAAAGAATATATTGAGCCCACAAATAGTATCTAATCTTCAAACACAAAAGCAGGATGTGAATAGGCCATAGTGGGAAAATTAAAGTCTACCGCTAAAGATCTGGAACTGAAATATAGTAAATGACTGTCTTCATGAGGAAATGAAAAGATGACCTTCAACTGGGGTGGGGGGGGGGGGGAATTTAAGTAATCTGACAATGGTCGGATTGTGAATTAGGAAGTCTGGACTTTAAAACTAATGTCCAAATACAAACCAACAGTACAACCAACCAGCTAATGCTTTAACTGTTCAACCTACCCAGAAAACCAATTAAAGCAGGCTTTGGGGCACACTTAAGGAATACTGATTTATATTTAATGATATAAATTTAATGAAGGAGAGGCAGGCTAGCTCCACCAGGCCTCCCTGGAAGAAGACAAGCCCCTCCCTTCAGCCACCATCTTGGGGAGAGAGAGGCAGGCTAGCTCCAACTGCCTGCCTGAAAGAAGAAAAGCCCTCCCTTCAGCCACCATCTTGGGGGGAAAGAGGCCTGATATGTTTTATTTTGACTTTGTATTGTACTTCCTGTTGTACACCGCTTTGATCTAATTAGGAAAAGCGGTATATAAATAAACATTATTATTATTATTATTATTATTATTATTATTATTATTATAATAATAAAAATTGATGAAAAAGTAAAATAAGATGATAATTACACATCCAAGGGCTACTCTCCGAGAGCACACCAGGCTGCTTCCATCATCAGTTTTGCTATTATTCAAAAAGTACTCATAAACAAAGTACATTCTTTACAGAAAGAAAGAAAATGGATCTTTAAAAGAGACATTACTGGTTTTGGATGCTGCACCAAAATTCAATGCAAAATTGATAGCAGTATAGGGTCTATACCAGAATAGGACACTCATATGTTGCTCACATTTACTATGGGAAGTTGTTACAATTATTTTTCCTCCTATATTTTTTTAAACAATTAAGTGAGGAAGATGACTTACATGCTTAATGAAATTTAACTTTGGCTTGCTTCTTAACATTTAACTTATTTTTTAGATCTTGATAAATTTGGATGCTTGTACAGAATCTCACAGGAAAACTTTCTCTTTAGAAGCTACCAAACCTAGCTGCGCAAATGAGCTGGCTAACTCCACTTGTTGATCAAATTTATTGCAACCATCTGATGCTACTGATCTAAATGAAGTACTGAAGAACACTCTACAAACCCCTCAATGGCCCATTACCTCCAATATTTGAGGACCATCTTCCAGTTTAGTTCAGTTACTGAATAATCTTTGACTACATCACCCTTTTAACAGTAGGCTAATTTATTTGTTCTTACCTGGTCAAAGTTAGATGCAATGAAGATAAGAGCCTTAATGATGAACTGAAGAGTATGCCACTCCAATAGGCTATGGCAGTCCCAAACATAAAGAGACTCAGGGAAACAAGAGGAAACCACACATTTTGGTGGCTCAGTGTGACAACATCCGGCTCTGGCAAGAACAGTATGTTCCAAATGCCTTTAAACCAGTTAAGCCTAGATAAAAAACACAAACAGTGAGATCCTTTGCTCTGATTACTTAAGCTACCAAAACCAAACTGTATGAATAAAGATATGTCTGAGTTCCTGTCTGTCTCCAGACAGACTAAGACAATGAAATCCAGGTATTTGAACTTGATGAGTTTAAAGAGAAAATGAGGCAAAGGCGGGTTACAGACTGCCACTTATGACGCACTCAGTGCGTGCTAGGGTTAGGAAGGGGTGTGGTAGGGTTAGGAAGAGTTGCCCCTTCCTAACCGGCCCTGGCCCCAACACACACGGAGCGCATCGTAAATGGCAGCGCCCATCCACATGGGCACCGCCATTTTGATGTCTTGGACACATAGCGTCCAGACGTGTCGCGGCGGAAGTGATGCCGCGAGGGCGTACTTTGTCCCCCCGCGGCGCCACTTCCGCGTTTTGAAAAGGAGCACCATTTCGGCGCTCCTTTTTCGCTGCGCCGGGAAGCCTCGCAGTCTGGCCGCTGGGGCTTCCCTCTGCAGCGAATGGCGGCGGCGGCAGACCGCCCGCTTGAGGGTGGTCTGTAACGCACCAAAGTCATACTATCCGGAAATGGGGTGGAGAGGAAGAGAAGGAGAAGAAGCACAGGGAAAGACTGAACGAATACCAGTGTAGAGGAAGGGAAAGAGCAGTAAGAAAGAATAAAACTGGGTTGGGAATAATAGGGAGGAAAATAGAACTAGGTCATGGGAAAAAAGGGTACTAAGAGCGACCTGGTAGGTGCAGAAAGAGTACCATGGTGGTAAGGAGAGTGAATGAGTGGTGGATGGGCGATGGGAAAAAAGACTGCCTCTGTTAGCCAAGGTTGGAAGGGGAGAGAAAAAGCACCAGTTCCAAAGGGACTATGGGGTTTCTAACTCAAATGGAGCTGAGTACTTCTGTTTATTTTAACAGAATGTTTGTTTCTTTGTTTCTTCAGTGAAAAAAATATATTAGAAACTTACCCCAATAAGAATTTGATGATATTTGCAATGGGTTCCACTTTATAAGGTTTGGCTGCTTTAGTTAGTGCAGGAATAAAATCTAAGCACTTGCCTACAATGGGAAAGAAAGCAATGGATGTCCATGACAAGTTAAAATATATTTATTCAGGAATGCAGGATAATTTTTAAGATGTATTAAAACATAAAATCATTGTAGTGAACTCTTCCTTCTCAATACACCCCATTTTATAGCCCAGATGGTTCGAGAACACAGATAATAAAAAATTAAAAAACTAACTGCGTTCATGTTTAGACAACACCTATTTGTAACAACGAATTCCCAGTTTCATGTATATTTTTCAATGTTGTTTCAACCACAAGTGGTACAGTCCACCCTTCCCTTATGCGGGGGATCTGTTCCAGACCCCCCTCTGTGTAAGGGGAATTCTGCATATGCTCGAGCCCCATTTAAATGAATGGGGCTCACGCACGTGGCGGCATGGCGGCGCAGCAGTGTGGCAGCATGGGTTAACTGCAGGTGCACGCATCATTACCCCTTATAGGGCGCTCCGCCCCTTTTCTCAGCACAACTTTCAGTGTACACGGAAAGCCATGTATGGTGCGCCCGCGTATGATGCAGGCGCACTGTACTAAAAAGACACCTTACAACAAATCTAAATAAAAAAGGATTATTAAATCATGTTTTCTTGTTTGTATCATTAAAACAAACCTGTGGTAAAAAAAATTCCTTTCCTGTAATATTACCTGTTGTAATTAGGGATCTTAATTGTCTTCCATATGCAAGAAGGATATTAGAAATAATATACACAGGAAGGGCACCACCATGGAACCTTATCACCTGCAAAAACAAAAATGCTGTATAAACAAAATAAGCCTGTAAGGATGTTTGTAAAAACAATTCACTACACACATTATGCTTCTTCTCAGTATTTCACTTATAACATGGTAGGGAAAGCACAGCCCCAGTCTCCTCCCATTTTTTTAAAAATTAAAAAATAACGCCAAAATGTCCTATAGGGGTATAGGGTCAATTTTAGTCTTTTTATGTCCCCAGGGCCATTTTTGGCCCAGGAGAGGCTTTTTTTCCCAACAGGAAATTACTCAGAAGTTGACTTCCTTGTCACTTCCTGTTGGGGAAAAAAACCTTCCTTGAGTCTAAATTGAGGCATAAAGGAGGCAAGATTGTCCCTTATGCCAATTCAGGAATATTAGGTCCACTTTTTAAAAACTTTCTTAAAAATTGGGTGGTACTTTGGAGTGGCACAATGTTTGAAAGTAATTCAGGGAGTGAGGCAAGATCTGTGATCTTCCAAGATTCCCTAGAAGGGCCAATGCAGGCTTCAACCCTCATCAATAGTCCAAGACCACCCACTGGGTTTATGGGTAGACTTTAGATCCAGAACTTTCAATATACACTTTTAATCAATATATTATATCAGATCCCAAACATAGAACCCAAGCCTATTTTCTCCTTAATTTGCAGGAATGCCATGTATTCCGATGCTAAGGTAAAAGCAACGTAAAAGGACTCTTACAGTTATTACCCACTTCTCAAGTTACACCTGTTCCCCAGCAAGAAAATCAACATGTGGGCTTGGGAATGCAGAAGTAGGAACATTTCTGTAATTATTCTTATAAGCCCAAAATGTTCTATTAATTCAGTATAATTACCAGGTTTCAGAATGTGATTAAAGATGGTCAGTTTATAACTGGGCTTGTCCACTGCAGCAGGTCAAGGGGCCAGTGTTCTGCAGGCCACAAAGACTGCCAAAAATGTCAAAAATCCCATAAACCCCAAAAGTGACTGGCAATCCACTTCTGGCTTTGGAAAACAGACTTTTTTTAAAAAAAATCTTAAACATTGTAGCAGGGCTTTGGAATCAATATAAAAGGGGAACTAACTTTCTTGAAGGCAGTTGACATTCTTGGAAGTTTTTAGAAGAGACAACTAACACCCCCTCTTTTTTTTTTTTTAATTAGCCAGAGGAAAGACAGTTTGAGGAGCATCAAGGGCTTCAAAACAGCTGAGGGGAAGACTGCACTTTTCCTACCCTTGGATTATAAACAAAACACGCAGAACCATAACATGAGCTATCTACAGTGGATCTTTGTTATACGCTGGGGTTTGGTTCCAAGATCCCCCATGTATAACAAAATCCGTGTATGCTCAAGTCCCATTAAGTATAATGACATAGCAAAATGGTGTCCCTAATAAAAAAATGGAACATCAAGGTAAATTTATATTTTTTTGGAACATTTTCAAACCGTGTATGCTTAAATCCGTGTATAAAAAATCCGTGTATAAGAAGGGCCGACTGTATTTAGATCTGTAGCTTCCAATTCACAAGTGATGTGTTTTTATCATGGCCATATTGCCTAGAGATAACAGCAATTGTTGTCTAATTCTTTTGCAGGCCTAAAGACTATCATGGATCAGGGGAAACAACTTGTGCCCCCTTCCAGTGTTTTGGACTACAACCACTAGCAACATGCATAACTGGTTCCCTACCCAGGGAATCAGGAGTAATGCTGGAATATAAAGCTTTGGAAGGGTGGACAGATTTGCAGCATGCCTACTTTTGGGGAGGTGCCAGCCAAAAGCGTTAAAAATACTCTTTTTGGATTACTTTCTATTTCTACAAACACCCAGTACACAAACTGTGGTTGATCCAGTTGTTTTGCATTACAAATGTTGCATCACTTAACTGTATGCCGATTATGCATTAAAAGTAAAATTATCTGTTAATGTAGTCTTACCTGTCCAAGAACTTGCAGAAAAGAGGTCTTGATAGTTACCTAGTTTAACACACACATTAAACATGCTTTAAAAAACACCAAATATTTAAAAACAAAAGCACTGAAATTGATAAAACTGTGTTAGCAGTTTAGGGATAGTCTGTCTCAAAGCATCTGTTATTAGTATGCAACAGTATCTTATAAGATCTTCGAGACTAACTAAAAGAAAGAAGTTGGTATGATGAGCTTTTGTAGAGTTGAGCCTACTTCCTCAGATCAATCTATTACTTTAGCCTTGCCTATTATTTCAATTCCTCCTGGACAAAGATACCTTGCTCATGATGGCCCAAACTACCTAACTGCAGTGTCTATAGACAATAGGGATACTTCAGAGATCAAATTTTGCTTCTTATAAAGAACGATACTAACTGTCATTCTTTACAAGCACAATTCAAACCCTGAACCATTTAAGAGTCAAGTAGGCCTACCTACTCCCACATTTGCCTGAAAATTACATCCCTCATCTGCAATCTTTTTGTACCCTCTTTCCTTCTGAAGATAGATAGATGGTTCATAATAGTGGTTAATGCCTGGCTGCTGTAATGGGCTGAATGAGGACTAATAAACTGAAACTGAAAGTAAAACAGAGGTTCTATGGCAGTGATAGAGAAACCTTTAGAGTCCAAGTGTCCAAACACAAAGGCGTTTTCCCCACCGGGTGTCACCCGGTACATAGGGTGGGACATCTGGGGGAACAGGACTTCTGGGTCCAGAAAAAGGGGGGGGGGGAGGAGGAACAGGTGCACACCATCCTGTGCCTTTAACTGTCTCTGGGGAGGCAGTTGAAAGAATGGGAGGGGGCAGGAGGAGAAACTGGCGCACACCTGTTCCTCCTTTTTCCCTGCTCTCCCGTCTCTCCACAAAATGGCTTCGCCACTACGGTTCTATGGATTGGTGGTTCTTGGGTCCTGGAATTAGGCAAATTGCCTATCCTGGATGGGATTGCACTCCCCAAAGGAGTAGGTGTGCAGCTTTGGAGTACTCCTGGACTCATCTCTGTAACTGGAGGCCCAAGTGGACTCGGTGCGTCAGAGCGCTTGGTGCCAGTTTTGACTATGGCTTTTCCTGGATAGAGCTAATCTACCAATCCAGTCGTTCATATACCACTAACATATTGATTAGACTATTGTAATGTACTCTATGTGGGACTGCCTTGAAAATAATTCTGAAGCTTCAGCTAGTGCAAAACACAGCAGCTCAACTACTGATTGGAGTACCAAATAGACAGCATGTAATGTCAGTATTAAAACAATTGCACTGTCTGCCAATATGCATCTAATCTGAATCCATGGTACTTGTGATGACATTTAAAGTTCAAGTAACTAAATAAATGACTTTCGGATCTTGATACTTGTCTCTCCCTATATGTGCCTGCCCAAGGATTGAGATCTGCTTGTGAGGTGTGCTTGGTGTCCCACCTTTAAAGTCATTACACTTGTAAAGACATGAGAGCATCTGTGCAGCCCAGTGTGCAGCCCAGTGCCTTCTCCTCCAAGGCCCAGATGGTATCAACACCAGTTTCATTTAAGCACTGATTAAAAACATGGCTGTTCACCAAAGCCTTTGGGCTTCAGTGATTTCCCTGAAATGCTAGTGTCCATGCTTTCAAACCATTTTAATCTTTTAAACCTGTTTTATCTTATTAATTATGCCTAAAAGGTTTTGGGTTTATTTAAATAATTTTTATTGGTTTAAACTGTTTTAACTTATTTGTATTATCTTTACTTGTATGTCAGCCTGTGAACTTTTCATACAGGATAGGATAGATATATGTAAATAAACAAATAAAAAACCAAAAATTAGTTAGCCTCTCAGTTGTAGTGTATCATACTGAATGCCCTTCAGAGGCTTGTCTGGTTCCAACATTGAAGCTCTTTCAGTATTTATGAGATGACTTATTTTCAATACCGTTTGTCCAGGCTCTCCACAATGTCACTTGGATGGTTTATTCACTGTTTGTATTGTTTATGTGGCATAATGTTACTCTTGGTAACTGCATAAAATGAACGGTTTTCAAATTTATTATTCTGTGAACAGCTCTTAGAGCTTGCTAGCTGAAAAGAAATGTATGACTATTTCAATGAATAACGTGATTTCATGGAACTTGCAAATAAATTAATTGAAGAGGGAAATTAAACTCAGCCTCTACATGGCAGTGCAGTTTTTTTGGCTTTCAGTAAAACATGGAAAATATTCCCATTTGTTTTGAAAGGAGAAAACTAATCTTTACATAGTTTTTACTCACTTCATATTGACAATCTGAAGAAGAATAGATTTTCAATACTGGAACAGTGGTGTCATTTTCAGGCTGTGCAATGTGTAATTTTGCAGAAATTTCAGTTGAAGATGGAACCCTAGGGGTTGTAAAACATATTTCTAATTAATACTAATTTGGAATGAATATTATCCAATATATATATATATATATATATATATATATATATATAAAACAACCCAAGGCACTATGGTGTGTTACTAGCAACATGCAGCAATGTCAGATAGGAAAACACTTGTCAATAAGGATACATCAAATAATTTTCTTTCAGGTTGAATTTATAATGAAGAGCTCTTATTCGGAACTATCTTATTTTGACGAATGGCTCAGTACGTTTGTACCTTCACTATCAAGTGGAGTTTAGAACCAGAAATGAAATTAGTTTGCAAACTCTGATTAAGATAGGAGCTCTGGTTAATAGTAGTACAGATATTTCACTAAGCTGCAGCAAAAGCCAACCCAGGAAGAGAGAGAAGAATATGCCAACACAAAAAGTAAAGAGAGTGTTTGAGCCAATTATTTAGGAAACCACCATCATTACATATTTGCTCTAGTCAACATCTTTTCCCATGTGAACATTCTTGTGAATTATTCCAGAAGATAGCATATATAGGAGCACAAGAAGACCATATCCATGCAGACTTGTGGGGAAATAGCCATTAGCAGCAACTTTTCTGATAGTTTTCCCAGAAAATTCTAATCCTTTTAATTTCTAGCATTATGCTTTAACATACGGGTGAACAGCAACATTCAAGAGTAAATTATGCTCTCTAATTTTCTTCATAGAATTGCTAAGTAATGCTTATTTCCTACAAAGTACCCTCCCTTATGGACAGTGTCCAGCTCAGTGGTTCTCAACCTTCCGAATGCCACATCTCTTTAATACAGTTCTTCATGTTGTGGTGACCCCCAGCCATACCATTATTTTCATTGCTACATGCAAATATGAGTTTTCCGATGGTCTTAGGCAACCCCTGTAAAAGGTTTGTTCGACCTCCAAAGGGGTCCCAACCCACAGGTTGGGAACCACTGGTCTAGCTGATATTCAAAATATCTTCAATCCAAAATTAGATTACCTAGTGTCATCCCAAACTGTCACAAGTATATCATCAGAGTGCATTTGTATATATATATGCCAAACTGTCACTGCACATTGTCAGAATGCATTATGGTAGGATACACACTGCAAGGCCACCAAAGAATGTGAAATCCTTACTGAGACATAGTAAAAGAATCTTCATGTGACCACGGTATATGAATCCGGTACACACTGGGTTTTCTTTCTGGAAGAGACAAGTGAAAGCACATCATGAAAACACAATATTGTTATGCTTTTGAAAGTCAGATCTCAATGAGGATTTTGCTATGGCAAATATTAAGGTCTGATAAACACTAACTTATTCTTTTGAAGGTGGCTAGTCTTGCATTATATGAACTTGCACCCTGCTTCCTGTACAAAGCAAAATGCTATCTGCTTGTCTGTTTTTGGGTGGATGCATGTCTCTCTCTCTCTAGGAATGGGATGGGAATTTGTCAATTTTCCAAATGGGTCAAAATTGGAGTTGCCAACTCCTTAGGAAATTGGTATAGGAAGAATTTTTTTTAAAAAAATAAATAAATTCCAGCAGCCTTGTTGAGACTTCCCCCTCTACCCAGTCCAAAGTTGCACAGCTTTCACTGAAAAGTGCTCAGCCTTTTCCAGCTGGCATGTACTGGGTCCTGTTTTTATGCAATTTCCCATCCTTTCTTCTCTCTCAGCCCCAAAGCTGTGCAGAAATCATCAGCTGCAAAAAGATTTTTGCATGACTTTGGGGGTGGGGGGAGGGGGAGAAGGGAAGAAAGTTTTGGAAAAACAGTACCTAGTAAATCTCAGGTGGAAAAGATGAGCAGTTTTCAATGAAAGTGGTGAAGTTTCCAGAGAAAGCTATGCAGCTTTCTGTAATTCTGAATGGGGTAGAGGATGATCCCTGCACCTCCTGACAACATGTGGAGAAAAATAGATGGTTTTTTCCTGACACCCATTTGGACCATGAAAATCAAGATCAACATCCCTACAACTGACCCTTGTAGAAAGAAAATAGGACTAACACATTTGATTCCAACTCCCAATCTCCTCACTTACTCAGGGATCTACCTACCAAATCTAAATGATCATAACAGAGTCCAGCTCTGTGCTAACATTCATTTATCTAGATTGTTAAAACACACCAGTAAGCCACATCAAGTGCTCACCAGTGATAAAACCTCCAAATAATATTTTAAACTATTAATAAAACAGAATTAATATTGTGGTGATCCTGTATACATTTGTTGCATTTCAAATCATATTTACTTTAGAAAAGTTTGTCTTTTTAACTCTATTATTTGTGATCAAAAGTATATACAAAATCTAAATTTTATTTGCCTTTCTCTCCCCCCTTTCCACTAAATATTTCTCTCCTCAATCCCCTGATGCTCTGGAAACACCACAGAGAGAATGGATTAAGAACAAATAAAACAAGAGAACATACATGCAGACACATGCACATATACACACACAGAGTAAGAGAGAGAGCAAGCATATTTTCTTTTCATGAATGATATGATTGCCTGCTGGATACCTAAAAGGTCAACTTTATTCTTATAGTCTGTTTCCCCCCGCAAAGCACAGATATCCTTCTTCTCCACCCCGATCAGAGATTACTATAGGTATTTCAATTCCAGTTCCCAACAAACTGAGGTTGAATCTACACTGCAAAATTAATGCAATTTGACACTGCTTTAAATGGTATGACTTGGTGCTATGGAATTCTGGGATCTGTAGTTTTGTGAGATATTTAGCCCTCTCTGCGAGAGAGTGTTGGTGCCACAACAAACTACACATCCCAAGATTCCATAGGCTGGACTCTTGACAGTTAGTGGTGTTAAACTACATTAATCCTGTAGTGTGGCCACAGCCTGAAGCTTAATCCAGAAGAGATGTAGCTGCTTTTCGTTAAAATGGAGAGAGCTAGGAATCAAGGTGTTCAACTGTTTTTCAGAAGAGTAAAACCTTGCCAAAAAGCAGGTTCACAGCCTTGGGAAACTCCTGATCTTAACTGCTCATTTGGATGACCAGGTAACAGTTGTGATTAGCTAAAAGATCCAGGTTTATCAGTCTGAACCTGTTCTTAAAGAAGTAAAACAGGGTGATTGTAATGTATACCTTAGTGACACCCTGTGTTGATTATTCCAACATACTATACATGGAGGGGAAAGGCTCCACCTATATTGTGAAGTAAGTCATGCATATATCAAACCATAGAGAATTTCAAATAATATCTTTTTCAAAATGTACATAGAAGATGCCAGCTCATATCTGGAAGAGTTACCACACACTTGAAGGTGGTACATAAGGTTAAGCTGTACTTTCAAGTGCTTTGTACTGATCTAATCAAGCTATATGTTATTTTTTGCCTTCAAGACATTTCCAGCCTATGGTGACCTTAATGTGAACCTATCACTGGGGCTTGGAGCAGATGGGTGGGAAAGAGCGGCCCGAGGCTGCTCTAGTTGCAAGCGTGCTGGGACCGTGGTAACCAGACGGCTTGCTCCCAAAGGTGGCTGCCGCCACAGGATCCAACCCGTGCTGCCAGAAGCTGGATTATCCCAGTTCATTTTTGTCAGGTGTCAGAGCGGCTTCAAGAATCTTGGGGGCAAGTGTCATGTAAATGCCGCTTCTGGAAGCCACTTCCTTTGGCCCATCTATTCTGGGCCTGGGTTTTCTTGGCAAGTTTCTTGCCAAGAGGGGGTTTGCCATTGCCACCCTTGGAGGCTGACAGAGTGACTTGCCCAAGGTCACCCAGTTGGTTTTCATGGCTGAGATGGGATTTGAACCATAGTTCTTCAGAGTCATAGTCTGAAGTCACTATGCCATTCTGGCTCTTACACTGTATTAAAAAAATGTTTATAAAACCCAATAAAATGTAAGGAAAAATAAATATTGAGAGATTTTGCTTCAAAGGCTGGAAAAAGAGTATATTCTTTATATGGGTGTGTGCTATTCAAATATCATACATATGTGACAACAAGACAGAAATACATTACAGTATTAACTTTCCACAACAAAAAACATATAAAAATGTGTTCTTTGCTACACTGGCAATTTACTATCCAACAAGCTTAATTTTATAAGGAGTCAGCCTCGTAAATGAATTAAAAATAAATGCTGAAATAATGATAATATAGAGGACACAGCATGTAAGAACTGGAGAACACACATATGAATGGTTTTTTCCACTAGTTTTAAAGTGATTTCAAGAAATAAAAACATACCTTTGACGGACTGGCAGCGGCTCTCTATAAGGATCTTAAAAGCTTGGTGTGTCTAAACAAAACATCATCACATCAGTTTTCTAGTATTCCTCACAAAGAACTAATGCATACCAGATTTTACCAAAACATAAAAAGTATGAACTTCAGAAATCAATATACCTGACCAAAATGCTGGAGTTGAATATTGTGAAAAAAGCCAGTTGAATTTAATAGGATTTTGCTTGAAGAAAGCCCTGCAGAAATGATTGCTTTGTGTTAGAATTAGTAATTCTAAAATAAAGATCAAAGAGGAAATCTTTCCTTTGATATATCAAAATATTCTTGTTAGCAAACTATGGCTAAACCTACCATACAGTCTTACAAATGTGAGAAGTAATCTTGATTGTGTCCAATGGGACCTTCTCCCAGGAAAGTAGAATTGCTGCCTTACAGCCACAGTTAGTAAGATATGATGATCAGACTTAACACACATACACACACACGTAAGTACTTAATGTTTGCCAAATATAAATATAAACCTACCCAGAGTAAAAAGCTGGGTCACAGGCAGTTGAAATGTTCTTGAAGCTTCATTAAAGAATTCACAGTCCAAAGTAAACTACAACAAAGTAATATAAAACAAGGCAATATATTGTAAAATAATTTCTCAATTATTCCGAATTACAAAGAGCCACTCACATCACTCAATCTTCTGGAATTGGAATTACACAAGGAGATAACACCAGGAGACACCAATTCAAGAGCTGACTCAGTCACTAACTCCATCAAATAGGCTACAGAAAGGTTTCTAGTGAAGTTACTTTTATGAATGTTAGTAAACACCAATATGTATATCGGCACTTCAAAGTCATCTGTAGAAGTCCTATAAACTGCAGTTTTGACAATTTTGTTGCCATTTTACAACTAATAATTGGGATTAATATCCTCCTCAGACATATTAGATGGAACTAAAAGCTTCTGCAAGTTCTCTGTGAAACCTATGTCTGTGCATTCCTTTAGATCAGGAATGGACAAATGTGCAAGACTAGGGGGCTGCACTGGTCCATTTGGTGACGCTAGAGAGCCATACACACACTATCCCACCCACCTCTACAAACCCCCAGAAAGTTTTCACACACACTCACACTCCAAGCACTCTCTATTCGATATGGAGGAATTTTCACTGTATTTTGGGGGCTTTCTGGGGCATTTTAGGTCCAGAAGAGGTCTTTTCCCCCTCAAGCCACTTCCTGTTTCAACAATGGCTTCTCTTGGGTCTAAATTGTTTCATGGCCCTCACAATATGTGGTGAGATTGCTCCCCATGTCCTCAAAGGGTCACTTTAAAAAATACAATTTCTTTACCTTTGGGGACCCCAGAGGGCCTTCAAATATGGTGGAAACAATCTCCACACACCTCCAGAGGCCATTTGGGAGCATTTTGGACCCCTAGGAGCCACAGAAATTTCTCGAGGGACCATGTGGAGCCCATGGTCTGCACTTAGCCCACCCCTGCTTCAGAAACTACAGAAACAAGAACAGTGACTCTTACACAACAGAATAAGGAAAATCTATATTTGGCCCAACAACAAAGACCTGGGTCATTTATATTCTAATTGTTAATATAAAATACAATTGCCCCTCCTTTTTTACTGGGGATCTATTCCAGACCCACCCCCCATCCCCCGTGAAAATGAAAAAACGTGCGTTCCTGTGGGCAAGGGCAGATGTGTGCCATGCACGCACCCCATTTTAACTCCCCCCATTTGCTCCCCGTGGATAATCAAGGGACATGGATCCCAAGTCCACGAGAATGGAGGGAGGACTATGGGTCTTCTTAACACTAGTTATAGTTGGGTACATGCTGTAGAAAACCTACATTGTTATCTGTAACAATTTCAGCTCAAAACTGAACACAAATTTATTTAAGTATTCAAATCTGACTTCCTAGACACCCACCAAAAAATCTTAAATTTTTACCTTATTCCCATTGACAGCTGGTACATAAAGTACAAGATGGCTTAAAGAAGGATAATCTTGAAGTTTCAGAGTAACAGTCTAAAAAGCAATCCACAGTAACATTAACATTTAACCTGAAAAAATCATTTAAATTTTTCTTTTTAAAAAATCATATAAGAGAAAATACAATAAAATTTTAAACCACTGCTTCTTCATCTATTTGATGTGGGGACTAAATTTTTGCTTTTCAGGGACCAGCAACATATTTGTGTCCCTTAGCTGTAACTGTGTGTGTCTTTCCTGAAAACTCTCCAGATATTGGCAGGTGATAGGTTGTCCTGTGGCACCAGTTCATAAACCAACACTTTGGAGTAGCACTGCTGTAAACAATTTAGAGCATTAGAAAAGAGAAATGAAATAGTTCTCTCTTGGCAACATGGTTCCATTTTATACAATAGGTTAACCAAAACAAGGGCAGAATAGATCAACATCACATAGCTAGCAACAGATACTTTCAGAGATAATCTTCAAAAACAAATATATAGTTGAAAATTGACTCTTGAACTTACCATTTTATAGAACGTGTGTGTGTGTGTGTGTGTATATAATTTATATACCGCTATTCCAAAGATCATAGCGGTGAACAGCAAGCAAGCTAATTAGCAAGTCAGCTAATTTGCCCCCAACAGTCTAGGTACTCATTTTAGCGACCTCCTCGGAAGGATGCAAGCCTGAGTCGAGCTTGGGCCCTTTTGCTGGTCTTGAACTCGCAACCTTGTGGTTTCGAGTGAATGGCTGCACTACAGGCATTTAACCACTGCGCCACCATTAATATATTTATTAATATATTTATTAAAGAAAGCATTACTATAAATTAATTTTGAGAACTGTATTACTATTCTATTTTAGAGTTTAAAAATACCCTAGAGGCACTAGATCCTAGCTGATCTTGGAAGTTAAGTTAGTATTTGGATGGGAAACCATCCAATGGATACTAGGTGCTATAGGCTATATTTCAGAGGAAGGAACTGACACAACCACTTCTTGAGTATTCTTGCCTAAGAAAACACTTGAAGGCACATACACACAATAAAATACAGTAGTATTTTTTTTAAAGAAAATTATAGCCAGCATCCTGTTAATTATTTATAACAGACTTTGGACATTGTAACTACTTTGTATTCTTATTTGCAATCTTGCCATTACCACAAATAACCTTGAAACCCACTAGAAAAACCAATCAGCTATCTGGGCTTCTTCTTCTTCTTCTTCTTCTTCTTCTTCTTCTTCTTCTTCTTATTATTATTATTATTATTATTATTATTATTATTATTATTATTATTATATTATATTATTATTATTATTATTATTATTAACATTTATTTATAAAGTGCTGTAAATTTACACAGCGCTGTACATACAATCTTTTTAATTGGACGGTTCCCTGCCCTCAGGCTTACAATCTAAAAAGACACGACACAAAAGGGGAAAGGAGAGGTGGTGGGGAAGGGGCCTCTCTAGTAGGGTAATACATATAAAATACATAGCAATACAGGAAATGATTCAATAAAACAGGCAAGAAAAGAACATCAAATAGCAAGTGACAATTATGCAATGCCTGGGAACGGCTTGTGAGCAGGGAGCACTAGGATCTTGTGACCAACCCCCTCTCACTAGTGAGAAATGTTGCAATAAAGAGCTGTAACAGGGTTTGTTGATTCTGCTCTCTGCAGCATTGCTAACTGGTGGGAGTATGTTAAGGCTGCAGTGTCCCATGCACGAACAGCACAGAGCTAAGTCACTCTGGATAGCTCAATGGCTTTTATGATGAATTTCAGGGGATGAATGAGGAATCAAAATATAGCTAACACATTATGGCAACATGTCTGATGTAGAATCTCAGCCTATACTGATATCTCCAAAAGGGTACTTACATGAAAAATAAGAGTGCCCCCCCCCAAAAAAAAATACTATGTTCACTGCTTGAATCAGACTTTGATTTTTTCAAAGTATGTTCAGTGCATTAGGCTGCGTAACAAATTTTATATTCTTAATAGTTTTTAAAATACTGAATAATTTTTTACAAACATGGTTAATTATTTGGCAAATATGGTGTTGCATCTTACCTTAATTGTTGGTAGCAATTCAACATTCCAAGTCAAATCAAGAGCTTGCAGACTGAAAATTAAATTAGGATGAAAGCAGGTATTATGCACAAAACTGTACAAGATAATGGTCATGAATATTTATCCAAAATATTACATTTATTTATTTAGTTATTCTGTGATCCAAGACAAACTCTGGTTTATAATGAAATAAAATCATAACTAACTAAATACAATAATAATAATTGTAATAGCAGATTAAAACTGCCACATACTAGTCCACCAATATATTTCCCATGCAACTGAACTATACAGGGGGCTCACCCACCGCTTTTTTTATTTTCCAAGTCAGTTGTGTCAGGGCTATTGGAATATGAAGTTGCATGCCCTTTCAGCTGAGCTTTAGGCTAGCTACCTTTACTTTCCTCTCTCCAAAACCCTTCTCATCTAGAAATATATACATTGGTGTCATACCACTAGCACAAATATTCTACTATTTGCAAGCAAGCAAACAAAAATATTTCCATGTCAAATTCAGCACTTCCAAATCATCTATGAAAGCCACTGCACACAAACTGCACAACAAATTATAATCTCATCAAGTTTAGTGCTGCTTGTTTTAGTCCTGGATGAACTGCTACCTTCCATAGAGGTGCTGAACTACGAACACTGTCACTGCTTGTATTTTTTACCACATTTTGGTACCTTAGGCCAGTGTAGAATAGTAGTTAATAATGGACTAAAAGTGTTGAGAACAAGTTCAAACCTCTCCTAATTTTAGATTGCTTCCATTTAAAGTTAACTACTACTTATTGAGACATCTGGACGAACAGCAGTTTATGAAAATGGCTTGTTCCAGAACACTAACCACAGCCAGAGCCTGCATTAAAAGATATCTTTGTATAATGATACAAAGATACTGGGTACTGATAGTGCCCAATCTTAAGCCTCTCCTCATGACAATTATACTAATCTTAACCCGTTACTTGCTGTACTTGCTTACTAATTACTGGAAACAACATAAACTTTGAACAACAATACAATAGTTTAGAGGTGTAATCAGAACCACAACATCAATTTTTATTGATTTATTGGTGATCAATAGAGACAAGCAGGTACAATTTAGCAAAGAGCATTCACTACCAGTCCTTAGGAGGTCAAATATGTAGTTCAAAGCAGACGCTTATACAGTGAGCCCAAACCAATCTGCTGGGGTTTGGTTCCAGGACTCCCAGAGGATAACAAAATCCGTGGATGCTGAAGTCCCATAAAATACAATGGCACAGTAAAACAGTATCTCTTATATAAAATGGAAAATCAAGGTTTGCTATTTGGAATGTATACTTTTTTTTTTGGAATATTTTTAAACAGTGGATGCTTGAATCTGTGGATAAAAAATCTGCAGATAAGGAGGGCTGCCTGTATTAATTATCCCATTGGAAGTTGTTATATATAGATAGATATATTTATACAGCAAGATTCCACCGTCATTCCTCAAAGCCCAACTGAGAAGTGGGAGAATGGATGCCTACTAGTTCCCTAAGGAAAATGCATGATCTGATCTCCTTATATTGAAGAATGCCATAAATGAGGTCTAGCCTAGCTGGCAATGACTTCTGAAGTAAAAACTAACTCTTTTATGTCTATTTCAGGCTGTGCTACAACATTCTGTAAGTGGTCCAGGTTTCATGACAACCTCTCATATCCATTACAAATTATCTAAACTAGCTTATAGCAGCTTCATTTTAGTTTAGTTTAATTTTAGTTAATTCTACCAAGACTAGGCCCAGTAAAATGAATGGGACTTAATTTAATTGTGACCAACAACTGCAATTCATTTAAATAGTTCTACTCTACATATTACTAATTGTTGATTTTGCAATCATAAGAATGGTTAAAGAAAATATAGCAGAGTGTTAGCATATAAACAGATGTATTATCTACCAATATGAGAAGGTAGGAAGCATCTTGAATACTAGAAACTGATTATTGGGTTTGGTAACTATATGAAGCCATGAAAAATTTGTACACGGTATTAAATGTAATATGTTTCTGTGAGTGTGTAGTTATTTTTCCTGTTTCTTCTTTGTTTATATATAATTGCAAAATGTGGTACCTGTTTCTGAATACATTTGAAATCTAGTAGTCTCAGGAGGATCACATTCATTTAAGCCAAATAAACAGCTAACCTAGCATTATAGGGATTCAACCTAATCCAAGAAGTGGATTAAGGCAGCTTTAAGGTACTTTGAATTCTCATTATGAAACAAAAGACTGTAAAGGCTAAAAAGTCTTACACTAAAACCAATACAATAAGGCATTCCTAATAGTAACAAACATTTGTACTGATCATCATACTTCAAAGACATTAATACAGCAATAATTTACAACAAGTTCTGCCCCAAACATGTTATATTTTATGAAATATACTGTATACTTACCATGTAGATGAGGTACTATTTATACAGCCATATATCCAACTATTTGTATCCTGTTATATAAAACCAAGGAAGTAAGATACAAATCTTTTACATAAGCCTTATTTTAAGACATTTTAACAGCTTAAGCACTATTTATCCTTGCAGTTTTCAACCCATTTAATTGTTTCTTAAAATGTCTATCAAAAGCAATGGCAGAATTGATATTTGTCCTAAGTGCGTAAATCTGGGTTTGAAAAAATTGTGCCTATCCACTAATGGAAGGAAACTTTCCATGCATGATGGGAATTAGAAAAAAAATACTGTAGGTGTCCCTAACAGAAAACAAGTGGGAGCTGATGATTTTTGGTCAACTTCTACTTACACTCCCTAGCACCCCACCCCCACCAACTGGTCTGGAGGGTCCCAAGTAGGTCTGGGGAATCCCAAGTCCTTTAGAGAAGATTTTAGGAGTAGGTGGGATTGGTGAAAGCTGCACATTCTGAAGTCAATATCTGAACACAATACCTCAAGTCTATACCTGGACACAAATATTTATCAATATCTAACACATGTACAACATTCTTAAGTGCAACATTCTGATTTAACTGTGTATAAATAAAATATGCAAAGATATACTGGTAACACAGACACACATATTCCACATCAGTTACAAAAGGCTGGACTAATTTGGGAACTCATGATGGGATGGGATAGATGTCTGCATGATTATGAATGAATCAATACAAATGTCTCCCCTCTCTCTCTTATCTCTCTTGCTTTCTTTCTCTCTCCATAAGCCTTATGAGACTAACTGAAAGAAAGAAGTTGGCAGTATGAGCTTTCCTAGACTAAAGTCTACTTACTCAGATGCACTTTAGTCTAGGAAAGGTCATGCTGCCAACTTATTTTTTTCAGTTAGTCTCAAAGGTGTTACAAGATCTCTACATACTGATTCTACAGCCTAACACAGCTATATCTTTAAATTCTACTCCATAAACCTTAGCTATTTTACATGTTCTGCTTCCTTTATACTGCTTTACTGTAATGTTAAATTTTAAAAGGTAAAGGTAAAGGTTTTCCCTTGATAAGATTATCTAGTCATGTCCGACTGTAGGGGGTGGTGGTCATCTCTGTTATTAAGCCGAAAAGCCAGTGTTGTCAAAGATGACTATGAGATCATGTGGCCAGCATGACTACACAGAACTTATTTTGTACTGTTTAACTGTAGTAAACCATTCTGAGGAAAGAGAAAAAGTGGGGTCTCCATTTTATCAAACCAATCCAAATGGGAATCACCTAAGGAAACTGACTGAACACTCACCAGAAGTCCTAACAAGTATTGTAAATTTACTATGTTTCCATGTCCATTAATACCTTTGATAAAAAGTATTAGGGGGGCATAGTGGCTCAGCAGTTAAGACACTGACTCTGATGATTGCAAGGTTGGCAGATCAAGACCCAAGTGCTGCATGACGGAGTGAGCTCCTGCCACTAGTACCAGCTTCTGTCAACCTACCAAACAAACTGCCCATTTAACTCCACTTCTCTCCCTTCTCAATCCGATGTTAAAGCCTTCTCTCCCCATCAAGCAAGCACCCCATTTAACTCCATTTCCTTCCTTTCTCAATTCAATGTTAAATCCTTCTCCTCCAGCAACAGGGAAGTGTTGGTAAGTGGTCGGGAGAAGAAGGGAGGACATGGTGTCTTCCTCTTTATATCCTTTGTTACCTGCTCCTCAATTTATCCACAAGTCAAATCAAAATCCATGATTTTGGCCCTAAAACCTTCCCTTGACTTATACATGAGGTTGAGTTGTACACAAGTATTTACAGTATTTTGAAGTAAACACATCTACTTCTTTAACCGAGGGATCATCTACACCATAGAAATAATGCAGTTTGACACCACTTTAAGTGCTGTAGCATCATCCTGTGGAATCCTGGGATTTGTAGTTTTAAAAGGTCTGTTGCCTTCTTTGCAAATAAATGCTACAAACCTCAGGATTGTGTAGAATGGAGCCTTGGCAGTTAAAGTTGTGTTAAACTGCATTATTTCCACAGTGCAGATGCACACTGAAGTATGGGTATACAGGACACAGTTTGGCATTTTCAAATGGAGAAAGCATTTCAACAATTTTCTATAAACAAATGTATAAAAATCCAGCATCCAAATACACACTCACAAGAAAATAATGTTCTCACCAACATACTGTTTTGACAGTAGACATGACTGTATGATTTTCTGTGGTGTGAGAGGGCAAAAGTGAAGTATTTTCCATCTGATTCCTGTTCAGGAAAAGACACAAACATGCTTATTAGGAACTAGAACAGCAAGACTTCTGGCCTAGATTTTTCATCCCCTTAATCACTCCCATTTCTGGAATCTTTATTTGGGAAGGGGCTGTAGCTTAGATGTAGAACACATGTGTTCCTTGCCTGCATGTATGTACTTTTAAGCTATATTTCTGGGATTTGGAAGTAAAATGACTTCGCCATGCACACTCTTATTGCAGCACCATGTTAAACAGCCCAAGAATAGAGAGACAATACTAATCTTTCACTGTTTACTGATCAGAAGAGTTTATTACTTTAATCAAAGATGAATGTCTATTTTACAGACACTATCTCGAAGTAAATATTTTTCTAGATATATATGCTATAAGTTTACATTAAGGAGTATGTCTACCCTCAAATCATGTAGCATGTATTTTCTCTCCTTTCTTTTTCTTATTTATATTTTAAAAAAACAAATTTTTAAAAAATTGTTTTGCATACAAAACGTTCCAGGTTGAACTTTCAGAAACAGGCAGGGCTAATAAAGAATATCTGAAATTAGGTAGAAAAATATTGAAGTGATCACCTAAAATACAGCACAACAAACTTACATTACTTACATTATGTCCTGTATAAGACCATTTTGAAGATTTTATCTGGATCCATCTTAACGACCCTGGAGGAAAAAAGAATTTAATTTCTCATTCAGGAATAAATTTAACAAACATCCCTGCTTACAGTGCTGTAATTATTTGTTTTCTAACTAAAAATACTACACACACAAATGTGTTTGTGCAGTGGCTCCTCAGTATCTGCAGGGATTTGGTTCCAGAATCTTCTTGCACAGACACCAAAATTTGTGGATGCTCAAGTCAGTATTTAACATTTAAAATTACCTGAGCAACAAGGTCCGGGCACCGGGAAAGCATTCTTTCTGCACTGTTTGCTATTTTCCCAGCACAGAGGCTCTGCCAGAATGTAAACCCTTTCTTGAATACATTTCCCATCTTGGCAGCCATCCATTCACAAAGTCTCTGCCAGATTTTAATCTCCTTTGCCACTAATACATCTCAGGAAGAGACAGCAGAAGGAGTGGGGCAAGGAAGCGTATGGCAGGAAAGGGTTTTACATTCTGTCAGAGGCTTCCTTGTGAGAAAGTGGCAAACAAAGAGAGACAGGAGTTTAAATTTTGGTAGTGGTTTTGTGGATTGAACGTGAGCGTGAGGAAGAGACTGAAGTTCTGACTGTAGCTTTGTGGTGGGATTGACTTCCATGGAGGAGGGAGGTATCGGCTTGCCCAGGTCTTGTCTCAGCCTGCTCTAGTCCTTTGGGGCTGCTTTTTTGGCCTGGACATTGCAGGTAAAAAAAAAAGTTTCTTCATTTCAATCCACGTGGCTCAAATCTGTGTATATCAAACTTGCAGATACTTAGGGCCACTGTGCAATATGGATGCAAATAGTACAAATTGTGTTTACAGTCATACTATTCATTATTTGATTCTAGGAGGATACAAGAGAATACAAAATGTCTAATTAACTATCTGCAAACTGCTCTAAGAGCTCTGGCTGAAGAGCAAGGTATAAATACAGTAATAATAAT
This sequence comes from Sceloporus undulatus, assembly GCF_019175285.1. Classification (NCBI taxonomy): domain Eukaryota; kingdom Metazoa; phylum Chordata; class Lepidosauria; order Squamata; family Phrynosomatidae; genus Sceloporus; species Sceloporus undulatus. The sequence goes on along the minus strand of NC_056522.1, from coordinate 192,741,604 downwards.
AATAATAATAATAATAATAATAATAATAATAATAATAATAATAATTTTCTGAAAATCATTTCAAAACCTCAGTTTTCAGCATTTATTATTATTATTATTTATTATTAACCTTTATTTATAAAGTGCTGTAAATTTACACAGCGCTGTACATACAATCTTTTAGTTAGACGGTTCCCTGCCCTCAGGCTTACAATCTAAGAAGACACGAAACAAAAGGAGAAGGGAGTGGTGGTGGGGAATGGGATCAGGTCCAGCAGTTCTTCTCCACCTCCGAGGCCTGGACCAAGGCAGATGGACTGGAGGAAGGGCTTGGCTTCTTAATGGATGGTTAAAAGGAGGCTTCCTGGGTCAGAGAGGGGCTCACCTCTGGGAATGCTTCTCTAAACAATATAGCCTTTAATTCAGTTTTGAAACTGGGTAGAGAAGTGATGAGGTGTGCATGTGGGGGAAGAAGGTTCCAGGAGTAAGGGGCAGCAAGCGAGGAGGGACGAATTCGGGAGGGGGCAGTGGTAGTCCTACACTGTGACAGGAGACCTTAACTACAAGAGCGGAGGGTGCGAGTAGGAATGTAAGGAGAAAGAAGGTCAGATAAGTAAGGAGGGGCCAATCCATGGAGGGCTTTGAAAGTCAATAATAAAAGCTTGTACCGGATGCGGAAGGGGAAGGGGACCCAATGAAGGGAGGATAAAAGAGGTGAAACATGGTCAAAGTGGCGAGCGGATGTGACAATATGGGCAACTGAATACTGAACAGAGATTAAAGGATGGAGGTGTGAAAGAGGAAGCCCAGTTAGAAGGAGGTTACAATAATCTAGTCGCGAAACCACTAGGGCATGGACCAGAGTCTTGGCAGTAGAGATTGAGAGGAATGGACGGATCTTGGCAATGTTGTGGAGAAAGAATCTACAGGCCTTGGCGGTGGTCTGAATCTGGGGAATAAATAACAGAGAAGAGTCAAAAATGAAGCCAAGACTGTGGGCTTGATGAACCGGTTTAATAGAAGTGTTGTTGACAGAAACAGAAAAGGAATAGTGAAGGGTGGGTTTAGGTGGAAAGACAAGAAGCTCAGTCTTAGACATGTTGAGCTTCAAGTGCCGAAGCCGCATCCACTGAGAGATGGCAGTCAGACAAGAAGAAACTTGCTGTTCAAGCCCCGTCGAAAGGTCAGGGGTGGAGAGATACAGCTGAGTGTCGTCAGCGTACAGATGATAGGAGAAACCAAAAGAACTGATGAGTTTACCTAGGGAATTTATATAATTTGTGTGCTACTTTACAATACCAGAAAATTTAGTTTTAAGTATAGTAATGCAATGGGAAATGCTAGATTTGGGAACCTCTGGTGGCTTCTATGGTAGAGGCCTATATGAATTTGGGATATCTCTCTGCCTTAATGTCTATATTTGTCTGCAAGGAGCAGCTGGAATAGAGGCAAGCCCCTCAGACTATCGTATATAACTGTGTAAAAGTCATCCTTGCTTATAAGTCAAAAGAAGGTTTTAGGGCCAAAATCATAGATTTTGAGATGACCCGTGGATAAATTGATGGTAAAACTTAGAGGACGAGGAGGTTTTAACATCAGATTCAGAAGGAAGGAAGGAAATGGGGTGTTTGGTAGTCAGAGAGATCTAGAGGAGGGGGAGAGAAAGTTTTAACATCATATTGAGGAGGGAACCATCTCTTTCACATACACACGCGCATGCATGTGTACACATATGCATAGACACATACACACACACCTGCCTCCGCAGCTCTTTCAGAAATCACTGCCAGGCAGGGAGAGTAGGACATCAGGCTGCTTTTTAAAGGACCCTTCTAAGCAGTATTACTGTATTGACCCGTATGTAAGTCAACACTGGATTTTAGGGTGAATTTTGGGGCATAAATTTTTCAACTTCTAGTTGAGTATATAGGGTAAGCATTTTGTCAAAGGCCATAGTCCAAACAAATAGGAAATAGCATAACAACACATAAGTATTCATTTCCCTTACTGTAATAGAGTAGCTAATTCAACATTTAATAAAATGAAATCATAGAGCACACTGAGTTCACACAGATTTCAATATTAATATTGACATCGGTCAATCAGTAAAATATTTAAACCTGTTAGTTCAGTAATTAATTCAGGCCTTTCTTCGAAGAATTTTGCTGGATGCTTCAGAAAGTGGTGCTTCAAGACCAGCATTCTTTTTTGTGGATCTTCTGTTATCTACAAAGTAACATACAAAAAGTTTATGTTCTGATGACAAATGACAGCTAGCTCTATTGACCATATTTTTACTAAAAGTTAATCTCTAACCGAATATGGATTACAACAAACATCAATAACACTGATATATTCACCACTTAGAGTACAGTAATTCAAAATTCCTCAAAGTATAAGTGCTTTTTCCAGACAAAATGTTGGAATCTCAAAAAGCACAAACCTGTTTAGTATTTTCATCAATAAGGTCAAAAAAGGTTCTGACAGTAGCCAAGATCAATTCTTTACACCTATAAGAAATCATAAGGGAAAGGATTATATGTTTAAAATCTAGATTAAATAAAAATGAAAGGGAAGTTGCAGAGTGACAAAATACCACTTCTGATACTTAACATGCTTTTAGATGCTCACCAGACTATTGAAAGATGGTCTGTTGATACCCATACTCGAGGAACTGATGAACTCTGTTAAAGAAACAATTTTTATTCTTTTAATTTTCTTATAAACCGTAACATTACAGTCGGACCTCTGTATCCGCTGGGGATCCATTCCCGCTGCGGATACCAAAATACACGCATGCTCAAGTTCTGTTTTTCTTAATGGTGGAGCAGTGTGTGTATGCGCCGCCATTAACAAAAACAGGAACTTGCCGTCCGCAGATGGCAAGTCAGCCAAGATAGAGGATGGACTGTACTTGAAACTTAACAGTCTTCATAAAGAAAATGTATGGCTGAAAGCCAATAAATCACCAACTTAAAGCCAACTGCGGAATTCAAGAGCAAGTTTACCATATATACTCAAGTATAAGTCAACCTCATGTATAAGTCGAGGACAGGTTTTGAGATTTTGATATGACTTGTGGATAAGTCCTAAGTAAAACTTAGGGGTATGTAACAAAGAATACAAAGGATGAAACAAAGGAAAACAGTGCCAGAAAACTTTTGGCAAACCCAAGAACTTAAGACACAGTCAGTAAAATGTTTGACACAAACCAGCCAGCCTTTGAACAGCTTTTTAGAAGACATTTTGGAGGAAAACCATTTACACACTAGCACAAAGAGAATACCCAATGCTTCTAATTTTAGGTGGGATTAAAGGATCCCAGCATATATTTGGTAGCAAATGTCACTGTCTCCACTGTGACTGAGCTCGCAGTTTATTTAACTTCAATAATTCAAGTTATAACAGATGTTAAGGGTTACCTCACTCAAGTTTTTTTTAAAGAAGAATGCATTATAATGTACAAGATTCTTAATATTGAAAAACAAATTTAAAGAAAAGGAGCTTGTTTTACCACAACAGATAAGGCATTGTATTGATGTCTTGATCTGGGCAGAAAAGCCAAGCCTGAACGAACTTGATAATCCCGAAATCCTCCTGCTACAGAAAGAGTTGTAAGATTTCTTCTTTCTTTAGCCTTCTGAATCCATTTATGGTTTACAGATGTGTAAAAATCTGAGAGAAGAACACAGTTTTAATAATTAATATAACCAAACCTTATTTAAACATATAAATACGTTCAGCAACTTAGGTTTTTATATCCATTGTTGAAGCAAAAACTATTGTTCTTTCCAACTAACTTTAAAAGGAGAAAGAGACGAAAATATTGTTCTGAGTCTAATAAGCCAATCAAATATTCTTTAGGTATGGTAGAAGAAGTGAAATATCAACTTAACATATTTAGAAAATTCTATTCATCAGGCAAAAGTTTTTTGTTGCTGTGTGCCTTCAAGTCATTTCTGACTTATGGGGACCCTAAAGCAACCCTATCACTGGGTTTTCTAGGGCTGAGAGGGTGTGACTCGTCCAAGATCACTCATCGGATTTCTATGGCTGAGCAGTGAATCAAACCCTGATCGCAGAGTTGTAGTCCAATAATCCACTACATCACAATGGCTCTCCAATCAACATCGCTGGATGTTCCAGGGCAGACCACATAACACCTATCTTGAAAGATCTCCAATGGCTGCCTATTTGCTTCCGGGCCCAATACAAGGTGTTGGTAATTACCTATAAAGCCCTAAATGGCTTGAGCCCAGGGTACTTGGAGGACCGCCTCTCCCCATATAATCCGCCCCGCACACTCAGGTCAGCCAGGAAGAATCTGCTGAAGGTCCCAACTGCGCAATATACGGCGACCTCACAAAGGGCCTTTTCCATCTTGGCCCCAAAAATGTGTAACAACCTTCCCGATGAGCTCCATTCCACCACCTCTCTGGATCTTTTCAAAAAGAACCTTAAGACCTTTTCCTTTCACCAAGCCTTGTGATATTATGCCCTTTCCCTCTACTGGTAATGACTTTTGCAATATTTTGGACTTTCCCCTCAGCTGGCTGTGTAATAGTTTTTAATATGAATTGTTTTATTGTTTGCCTGTAACTTTGTATTGGAATTTTATCTGTATGCTGCTTTGATCATCGCAGAAAAGTGGGATAGAAATAAAATTTTATTATTATTATTGTTACAGAAATGAAAACAAAATGAGTTCAAAAGAAATAAAAGCACGCATGAGAATCACCCTCATGTCTGCATACTTGGAAAGGAAAAAAAAATGTCAGAAGTGCAAGTATACCTCTCTCACTAGTAATCAGGCCCATACACTAAATTAATCTGCTGTCATGTGCCTTCAAGTTGTTTCCCATTTAGGGACTGTACAGAATGGCAGTAAGCGCCAGTTTGGGGGTGGCATGGAGGCGTGTTTGGATGATGTATGGGGGCATTAGAGCATTCCTTTGGCATGGTGTTCACACACTGCACGCCCAAAAGAGCATGGAAAAGTGCTGCTGCTGGGGCAAAGGCACCCTTTTTCCAGGTCAAAAATAAGTGGCATTTTGCTGCTTCCTTTTGGCCTGGAAAAATGCCAGATTGGGGCTGCAGCCCCAATCCAGCACTCAAACAGGCGGCGGCAAGCTGCTCCTTCAGGGCAGTTTGTTTTGCTCCTTAGTAAACCTACACTGGATAGCAATCTGACCATAGATGAGAGCCATGTGTTACCCACCTTATGCAATAACTTTTTCTAAACATGCAGAGACAAGACTGATTCCCACCATGTGCTAAACCAGAAAAAACAAATGTGAATTAGCCCACACAAACCAAATTAAGGCAGCAGCCCTAAAGGCAGTCCAGTTGAAACCAACAGGAATTCCAATCAAATATATTTAGAATCAGATTGTTAATATAGTGTAACTGATACGTCACGACACATATTCTGAAAATGTAAATGCTCAATAGATTTTGCTGTATGCAAGAACAAAATACTGGAACGTAATTTATTATTTATCTTCCCTTTGATGGTGAGGGAGGAGATAATTGGAGAGGAAAAACAAAGGTCAACCACAGAGGTCATTATTGGTTTGCAGTGGCATGCACAAATCCAGGGAAAGTGCTGGGAATTGGAAGGGGAGAAGGGCTGTTTTAGTCAGGGTGCAAGAGAGAACAGCAGCAAAGGACAGCAAATGAGACAGAAAGGTCACAAAGAGATTTTAACAGTGGTACAACCAATGCCCTCTCCATCAGTCACGGATGACAGAATACAGCAACAGAAATGGTGGCAGCCTAGCTCACCTGCTCAACATAGACAATGCCAGCGACTTTAAAAAAAAAAGATCAGAAATGCCACTGCTGTTACATTCTAGGGTACTACTTTCCAATTCAGTTTCCTAGAATTAAGTTCACCATTACCAAAGCAACCATGCTTGCAGACTCGCTCTTTACAGACCTCGCCATTACTTTTGAGTAACATAACACTCGTGTTATAGTTAATTTACATTAAAGAGTGATTCATGCTTGATACTGTAATGTTTCTGTTCATTAGGGCACAAGGAAGAACCTTAAGAAATAGTTTGCATGATGTTAGTCAATTTGGTGATGGTTTTACTTATTTTTTTAGTTTAGAAAAATCATTTATAGATGTAATTGGATTTTGTGGGAGGGGACCTGAGTAAACTTTCAGTTGGCATAGTGCCCAAGGTATGTAAAAAATACTTCCATTAGTCAAAGTCTGAGTTTAGAAAGCTACAAGTCATTTTTATTATAATTGACATTCATGAAACTGAGCATTATTTCCTTAGTGTCCCAGTTCTGTCAAAATACAGCCCAAGCAGCAGGAGAATACAGTAGCTGAAGCACGCACATATCTAGGCAGATTAAAATAACCATCTCTCTTCACTAAGGACCTAATGTCACCTTTTGCCACTGATCCTCAGAATCAGCTTAGCAGCTATTAACAAACACTTGCAAGCTTATGGGACACTCAGCTACTGGAATTCTCAACCCCACTGACAATCTGGTTTGCAGTCAGAAAGTTTTGCTTATATTTTTAGCTGGAACTCATTCTGAGGGCTTGGGGGGGGGCTTTCTGCTCCCATTTAAAAAAAGTTTCCAAAAGCTATTTCCAGAAAACAAACAAGCATGACACTTAACTCTGGGTGTGTAATACTAAAACTGCATATGGTCCTAGCTGATTATCTGTGACCAACAAGAAAAACTATTGATTTTTTAAGGAGATTTCGATATCAAGTGATAGAAGAGTTCCTCGCAGAACATGCTGTTTCACTCATTCTTAGCAAGGTGGTTTATCAATTACTCCTTTTCTCACAACCTTGTTTAAGTGGTCCCTCAGAAGCCCATTATGTCCTTCCTATCATATGAAGAAACTGAGGGGCCATTCAGACTACAGAAAAAACTGGGTTTGAAAGCGATTCTTGCACGTGAAGTTCATATTGGATCCGAATCCGTCACAATCCATGTCGGGGCTTGCACAAGGAAATGCCCCATACACCGAGGTATCCAGATTCGGGCTAAAATCCGTCTTTTCCCAAAAGACTCGGGTTGCGCAAAATTTGAACTTGCCCTCGATCATGATCGGGGCAAATTAGGGAGGGATTAGGGGCAGGGGGCAGGCAGAGGTCAGAGCATTCCCTCCCATCATCAGAAGGGAGGGGGGAGGAGGAGGAAAGAGTCGAAAAAAGGGGAATCTGGATGCAAAGGGTGACAGGAGAAAGGGGGAAATCAGGGGTGACTTTTAGGCTGCAGAGGGCTGTCAGAGAGAGGTGGGGGGCGGAGAAAGTGATGGAAGAGGAGGAGGAGGAGGAGAAAGGGGCCGTGGGAGGAAGGGAGCCATGGAGGGGATCCTAAAACGGAGGAGGAGGATGAAGGAGCTGGGGGAAAGGGTCAATGGGCATCCCCGAGGAAGGAGAGGGTCTGGAGGAAGGAGGAGGAGGAGGATTTCCAGGGGGAATTGGGTTGTGGGGCTACTCTGGGGCATGTAGGGAAATCAAGCTGCTTGTTCTACTTTCACTTCCTCTTGCTCCTGGATTACAGTGGTGCCTCGGGTTACGAAATTAATTCGTTCCGCCATTCCTTTCGTAACCCGAAAATTTCGTAACCCGAAACACTTTTCCGTTAGCACTGGAAAGCCTATAGCTGCACTTTGCAGCATTTGAATTTCGCGCCGAAATGAATTTCGTAACCTGAAAAATATTTCGTAACCCGAAACAGTTTTTGCCAATCCAACTTTTTCGTATCCCGGAAATTTCGTAACCCGATCATTTCGTATCCCGAGGCACCACTGTATTATTATTATTAGTGTTATATGAGGATGCTACAGGAATGCCTGCGCTGCATTTCCATTTTATTCCCAATTCATTCCATGGATCTACTTTAGTTTGAACTGACAGGTCACACTCTCTCAGCCTCTGTGGAAGGCAATGGCAAAGCTCCTCTAGCAGGAGGAAAAGGGTCAGGTCAGGTCATGTCAAAGGCAGGGCACCAATGGAGCTCACATCAGGCACCCCCCTTTCAAATTTTTAAAAAATTATTTTTGACCAAATATGCGCATGATTTTTTTTTCTTGAGGCAGATTTATAGATAGGTAGAGCAGGGCTAGCAGCTTGTGCACTTTCCCTTTTCTCTGCTCGCTTCAAGCAAAGGGGAAATGTTGCGAATGCAAATGTTACAATCCTACAATGCGAATGTTACATTTTTTGCTCTTGTCAATTAGACAAAATGATACATGCTTTTGCTACTGAATTCAAAGGCAGCCCTGAATTGCTTTTAAAAGCAAAAAAAAGGGGGGAAAAAGAATGCATGACAATTGCATCCTTTTCTGGCATTTCTGAGGTGAGGAATTTATTATTATTATCATCATCATCATCATTATAATTATTTCATGTGTAAGAGGCATTCTGGGGGGCAAGGAGTGGGGGATGCATTAGCTTGCATGGGATAGAAAATGGGGACAGGGGCAGACCTGACCCAAATGCCCACATATACACGCAACACACAAAAAAGAGGTTTTAAAAAAATTGACACTTTGGGGCATTTTGTGCATGGCTCTTTAAAAAAAAAGGAGGGGGGAGGACACCTCTGATGCCCCTGCAAAAACATCCCCATGACGATCACTTGATTGACAGCAGGCACCTTTGGCAGCAGGCACAGAATGCATTCAATTTAAAATGCCCCTCTTTTTGTAGTGGGCACTTGCTAACGGAGAGATTCGAGGGAGGGGCATCCGAATCAGCCCAGTTCCTTCCAGATTTTTGATGCCAGTCTGAATGGGGCCTGAGAAAGTACTATATGAAAACAAAGAAAAATCTGGAGTGAGATGGCACTCATTTTCTCTGTGCTGCATTACTTCCCCTTCTTCCACTCCTACATTTTAGATTCTAATGCAGAGGCCAGACACAAACTAGATGGAAGTGAATCAAGAGACATCAAGTCTAGAGAAATCAGAGGTATTGACAGGTAACGTACTCTGCTAGCCAAAGAGAAGAGAAATGTCTGTTAATGAAGCATTAAGTGTTTGTGTCTGCCTGGATGACAGTGTCTGGAAGGACAAATTTAACCACTTACTATTTAACCACTTACTATTTATGGGAATGTTTATGATTAGTAAGAGTACGAAACTGCAGTCATTACTTATACCTTCATAAAGTCTGAGTATATCACACAAGACTGCTGTATATTCCATGACTGGCACAAAGTCAACATCTCACTACCTATAAGGGCTGAGTTCTAAAAGCATTTTATACCAATGGCTGCATGGTCTGAACTGGCTTCCATTTAGGCATTACAGGTCAGTTACTATACAAGGGTCTGGCTTTGACCCAGGCAACCTTCAGTAGACTATAAGTACTGGTAGCTAATATTTCCTTTTTTCCTCAATCCCATCATGATATTTATGAAAAACTAAATTCCCTTCACAGTATCACCTCTGGACTATGACCAAACAAACCAAGGCATGGAGCAACATTTTGGTGACTTCCATGCTATTATGGAAAATGCACCCCATAGTGGGTTGCCAGTGTTCAAGATGAACATTTTCTAGGGGTGGCACCAGACATTATTACCTGAGCTGACACTAAAGAGAATTAGAACAATCCTCTTGTTCTGCTATCTGTATCCGTTTTGTTGTTTTGCTATCTGTATTTTAGATTTTAAGACAAGGAAGAATGTAGGTTGTTGTTGTTAATTTCATTTCTATGCCACCTTTCTCCCAGAAAGGGGCTGTAGGTGACTCACAAATAAAACCATTTTAAAATTTTACAATAAAAATTTAAAAAACAATTAAAATAAGCTAGCTAAAAACAGTATAAAATTACATAAGCATACAAGTTAACAACACAACTAAAACACACACTCCATATAAAAGCCTCCCTGACATGATTATACATTAAAAACCTGCATGAATAAAAATGTCTTTGCATTCTGGGAAAAGGATAGAAGGAAGGGGCCTGGTCTAGCCTCCCATGAAAGAGGTTAAAATGAACATGGTTTCTATAGCGTAAGCTTAACCAGGAACTAACTCAAAAGCACTTTGGAAAAAAAGAAAGGGAAACACAGAACTATAGCTCCAAAGAACTTACCAGTAAGATACTGATCCAGTGGCATTACAGGTGCAACATGGGGTGTGGCTTGAGTAACAAGGATGTTGAGGAGTTCTGCCTTAAAATTTTTAAGAGTAAATAGTGCTCTTGCAACAAGTCCACCCATGGAATGCCCCAGTATTGCAACACTGCGTGGAGCAAACTCACGGTCCTTCAAGAAATGAACAAAAATTAATGTTAAACACCTGATGAGAATCTATGAAAACAGATTTTTCTCTATTTGGATTCTGTAGTGGCTCACAAAAACATTTATGCTATTAGAATGTAAGAAGGCTGCAATCCAAGTGTCCAATTACATCCAATTGGAAGTATCAAATCCAATCACATGGAAATTCCACTGAAATCAAGTTAAGAGTATAAATCCAACAACAGATTAGTACTGTAATTCTGGCATGATGCAGCCTCTCTGGCTACTGCCTGTAACTCTCTATGCCACCTAAATCAGCTTTAGAAAGCATGGGAAGACTATAGCCAGGAGGATGAGATTACTCCCTCCCATTTTTGCCAGATTTCACTGTTCTGCCAGTGGAAGATCAATGCTGGATACTACCGTATGTGTCTTCAGGTGAAAATCAAGAAAATTAGCAAATTTCCTGTGCTGATTAAAAGTTAATTCTGGGAGCTCAAAATTCTCAGAGGGAAAGAGTAGACAGTGTTTGGAATTCAAAATACACATCAGCCAGAAAGCTAATAGAAAAGATATGTGGGATCTGCAACAAAACTTTGATTCCAGCTACCCAGGCTGTTTCTGTGATATTGTGGGCAACCAGCACAGTACCTTTACAAACCCTATACGAAAAGATGTAGGTGTGTTTAGAAACACAGGACCTTGCTTTATACGAAACCAAAAAACTCTGCTCCATCTATTGTAAATTCTGATTGTTTGCAGCTCTCTTGAATGTCAGAGAGGATTCTTTCCTAGTTCTATATGGACAATATCAGTCTCCCCTGATGGTCTCCCAATTAAAAATGAATTGGACCCAACTCTGAATAGTTTCCAAAATCAGTAGGAACATGTATGTTCAGAGTAGTAAAGATATGTCAGGCCTCGCCTGGAAGACAACATTCTTCTTTTAAAATTAATATCAATTATTTATTTTAAAAATATATTGATGAAAATTTTTTACTTGTACACCGCTATGATCAAAGCGGAATAGCGGTCTATAAATAAAATAAATAAAAAATAAAATAAATGTTATTTTTACTGGGAATGGCCAATTCTTTAAAGACAAAGCAACCCTGTAAAATACAAAAGCAACAGCATTTTTCTCTGTATCCCATAAGACACAGTAGATGATTTAAATAAATAAAAACAAGTATATACTGTTCATCTCTATACCTTATATAACTTTAGAATTACTTTGATACACTCATGCACAAATCTGGTCTGCCTTTGTAGACTTCCACCATAGAGTGCAACAAGTTCCTCATTGAAGTTGACACTAAAGACATCAAAATGATACTTGTAGTCAATATCTTCTGCCTTTCTGAGAGCTATTGACCCAAGGGAGCGTGCTAGGGGAAAAAACAACCAATTATTAATAGTAAGTGGTTAAAATTCCTGAGACTGATATTAGGGCAAATCCCTAGAATTTGATCTTGGGAGGAAAAAAAATTCACAAGTGCATCATTAAAACAGATGTAGCACAAAGGGCACTATAGTTTGGTTCCCCAAAACTCCAGGCTACAAAAATCAATGCCCAATGTGCAATATCTATTATTTCAGACAGCTATTTTTACAAGAATGTATTTGAAAAGAGATGGCATTTACAACTTGAATGCCAAGCAAGATAAAGTGTAGAAAAGGTGTACGCCTGCAGACTGTTCTTGGTTTCATATGAAGTATCTCAAACATCATGTTTTATAAATTAACATTTTTATCCAAAGTCTTTTGGCCCCACAAGTAAGGTATTTAAATAAATAAATAAAATAAATAAAATAGAATGTTGTGAAATAAATGTTTACAAGACACATTCCCTTGATTCTACAAGACTAGTCTAAGAAAATATTCCATATTTAGCATACTGAAATCCAGCTTTGTTTCTCTAAATTGCACTGGGACAGGACAGAACAATTCAGATGGAATTTTGTTCTAAATGTATTTACAGGTCAAGTCCCCCTTATCTGGAATGCTTGGGACCAGAAGTGTTTTGGATTTCAGATTTTTCTGGATTTTGGAATACCTGCATTTGGATATACAATTGGCCCTCCATATCCACAAATTCTTTATGCATGGATTCAAGCATCCACAACTTGAAAATATTCAAAAAATGTATAAATTCCAAAAAGCAAACCTAGTTTTTGCCACTTTATATCAGGGACCATTTTACTATGCCATTGTATTTATGAACATTCATGGATTTTGGTATCCACAGAGTGCCTTGGAACCAAAGCCCAGTGGATACCAAGGGCCCATTGCGCATACATATAATATGTCATGGAGGTGGAACCCAATTCTAAACACTAAAATTATTTACCAGTAAGTTTCATACACATCTTATACACATAGCCTTAAATTAATTTTATACAATATATTTAAAATAATTTTGTGCATGAAACAGTTTGTGTACATTGAACCATCAACAAGCAAAGGTGTCACTATGTCAGCCAGCCATGAAAAAAGTTTTGGATTTTGAAATATTTTGTATTTTACAATTCAGGATAAGGGAGTCTCAACCTATTCAAATTTCCACATGTAGTAATTTCAACAAATCTCTTTGAAGCCTGTGTGCGAAGATTGATATTCATATCCATCTAGAAATCTACAAGTTAATATGTTGGTAAAATAGCGTGTCATTGGCTTACATGGTTTAAGACATACATACACAGTAAGAAAGAAGGAAATCCTACATGTCTACACATGTACCCTTGACTCAAGCCACACATTTATGAGGAATGACCTAGGAGGATTTTTTAAAAATGCTATTCTGTATTTTCTCCTCAGCCTCACAATCTTTGGTTCTCCAGATGTTTTGGACTTCAGCTCCCATAATTCCTGACGAATGACCATGTTGGCTGGGACTCCTGGGATCTGAGGTCCAAAACAAATGGAGGATCTACAGTTGCAAACCACTGAGACAGACTGTACAACTTATGGTGTGAAAACATCTACACAGAATATTAGTAGCCACACAATTAAATGTGGACCAAATACGAAGAAGAATATGCACAACCCCACCAACACTTCTTTAAGTAGCTTAAAAAAATCAAAATCCTCCCTGATTTATAAAACACTATAATACCCATATTGGTATTACATAAGCTATATCTTACCTTGTTTGTAACTCCCAGCATTGCCAGGAAGAAAAAGGACAGGAATCCCAGTTAACATCAGTTTTCTATTTTCTTCTGCATAAATTCCTTCACCATAGAGATAAAGCTCGTAGGCTGGGTAACGTTTTGATACTTTCTTAGGTAGCCTTATTTTCTGTAACAAAGACAGTTTAGGTGTAATTTTTAAAAGGTAGTCTTTTTTTTTTTTTTTTGTTATGATGTACATCTTACGTTCAAAAACCACAGCTAGAGGTGAAGTGGCACAGACAAGGACAACTTTCACTTATTATTAGTACAGTATTACTACTATTATTATTATAGTTTATTTCTAAAATGCTGTAAATGTACACAGCGCTGTACATACAAATGATCAAATCAATAAAAATAAAACATGCCAATGGTGTACAATCTTGCAAGATCTCTGCTGAGAACTGTCTGTGAAAGTACATAAAAGAGGAAAGCTCTTACTTATCAACCAGTAATAGCAGCCTTTTGCCACTGGAACTGGAAAGGAGAGGAATAGCTCTCCCTTCAGTATGACACAATCAGACATTTTTTAAAAATCCATATTGTGTGAGTTCATCTATCTTAAGAGTCACAGGAGGCCGAAGCAGGAAAGGAGTAGGGTACCAAGGCAACAGAAAAAGAATTTGTTTACTGGTGTGTGGAGCAGCTGAAGAGCTGGACTGAGGAATAACATGGATGAGAGAAAAATAGAATAAATTATTAGACTATCAAGTGAAAAGCAGTGAAGGACATCAAGGGAGGGAATTGTGTGACCCTATAGCAGCTTCGAGCAGCCCATGCTAGTGTATTCAAAGGTGATGAATGCTAGGCACTGCAGTCAAGCAACAGCTAAAGGGCTACACAATTCTCACCTAGACAGAGAAAACAGCATCATGAGAACTAAAAAATTTATACTGAAGAGAAGTTATTTTAGTTAACAGGAAAAGTGCTTGCTTCTGGAAGAGATTTGTGGGGCAAGGGTGTGTGTGTGTGGTCTGCCAAATCCGAAAGATGGACAGGGTAGGGATTCTCAGAACGTGCAGTGAATATGTTTGGGCTCTAATTCATGGGTGATTTCAAATTAAATAAATTAATACAAACATAGCAGATCCCACTAGCTAGTCTGAAAAGTATTTGCTTTTACATTCAGACTAACCATTTTATTTGTGTTTCCAGAACAATGTCTCCAAAATCCTTAGTTTCAAGGAATCATAAGCACCACCAACAACTAAAGACTATAAGATATATTCATCAAGTTCTAAAGAAACATTCAGTGATATTCTGCAAATTTATTCCTAACTTAAAATACTATATCTGCCACTAAATAATATAAACATAGTTGAAATTTTGTGACTAACCATAAAACTGAAAAATCACTACTGTGGCAGTTGTACAACATAGACCCTACAAGCAAAAGAACATGAGAAAAGGTTCCCCCCCCCACATTTCACAAATCTGCTAAACTAGGGGTGGGAGTCCTGTGTCCTACCAATGTTGTTTGACTCCAAATGCCACCAGTCCCAGCCAGCATGGCAAATAGTAAGAAATGCTGGGAGCTGTAGTACCAACATTTTGTTTGTTGCTGGGTTCCTACTCTAGAATTAAGCCAACATGCCATGCTCCTCTAACAGCATATACCAGTTCTGGACATACAAAACTTGGTGCTTAAAAGATGACGTAAAGTCCTCTATTTATATCATCCCTTAATTAGTTTGCCAGCAATTCTGAATAGCTGGAATGAAAAGTGATGTGAATATGGAGGCTCTTCATTACACCACTGTGCAGTGAATATTTATTTTTTTACATCCAAAAATCTCTGGACGGTGTGCAACAAAATGAAATATAGTAGCACATGTAAGCTACCAAATGAAGTTTACAATAATTTAAAACAGTAAGAGCAATTTAAACAGGCTAAAAGATTCAATTCCCAGCTAGGTGATGAATTCCACTGGGTAACCTTGGGCAAGACACATGCTCTCAGCCTCAGGGGAAGCAATGGCAAACCTCCTCTGAACAAATCTTGCCAAGAAAACCCCATGATAGCTTTGCCTGAGGGGCGCCATAAGTCAGAAACTACTTGAAGGCATGCAACACAAACAAAAGTATATTGAAGAATATGACAAGTTTAAACATGAGTAACATGAGAATGCAAATGATAGTGATATTATGGATTGCTGTTGTAGCAAGATAGTAGAACAAGGTAACTGATTATAGCTCAGAGAGTGAGAAGAGAATGGGAAGTTAAAAAGTCTGACTCCTTTGACTCCTCATTCAGTGCCAAGAGATATGAGAAAGCATGGGGAATAGGCCTTTTATGTTTCACTTTACTTAAGGATAAATACTGTACCAAGGGAAGGAAAAGATGTTACGCTGGAAAAACATTTGCTTATTTCTCATCCAAAGAATCTATGTAAAATAGACAAAAGAAATTGAAGTACTATGCTTTTGCATTTTTTGATGGCATATACAGAAGGATGTTCCTAAGTGAGTGGGTATATACAGTCTGATATTTAATTCTTAAATTTATCCAGCATTCATTCTGCCCTGGCCAAGTATATTTAGATGTTCAAATATCACTTTGTTCAAATTTGTTGGTACATGAAGACTAGTCACAGAGATGGTCTACAGAAAAATTTTAACAAGAAAAAGTACCAATCCAAACAAGGAAAGGTCTTATTTTAAAGAGGTAAAAGTGGGAACTCAAGTCTGAAAACTGATTTAATACTTAGACTAATCCCATCTTAAGTTCATCAACTAACACTGCTTACAGGGAATTATAAGGTTGGGTAACAGCCCAGTTAACCTTTGAAGCATTTCCCCTTTTTTTATATTCATAAATAACACATTTGAAATCAAGCATGGAAACAGCAGAGAAGAAAACTGGGGGGTACTGTGAAACTTAAAGATTTCTATCCCAAACTGAGCAGGTGGAAACTACCAAAATAGCAATGTTTTATTTACTTAGTGCATTTAATCTTAAATGTGTGTCGTGCAATCTTTGCAGAAATGCTTTTAAGCAGTACATAAACTAAAAAGAATCAACTAAAAAAAGTAGAAATTATCAGAGAAACACAATGTGTCTGTCTAGGCGAGCTACATGTACAGTATTATAACAAGGGTAGGCGATAATACTTCCATTTTTAGTATCAGTGCCACCCCTGCTTGCACACTCTCCCTGTACTTTCTCTTTAAATAAAGGTGTGAATCCTGGGGGGTTTTAAGTTCCACTGCATTCCCGAAATACGATTCAGCCAAAATCCAGTAATATACTGCCCATTCCCAATCTGGTTTAAATTGAAAATGTATGGAGGAGGGTATCATTAGATCCCAAAATGCAGTGGCAGCGGATTTAAGCAGCAATCCCCAGTGGGTCCAGCATGTCTCCTTCAGTGGATGTTACCCACCCTTGATTTGCAGCTGAAATTATATATAAGAACTCTGGGAGTATAAAAGGACTTTGTTTGATGTTGAACAGTAAATAGTTCAGGAAGCCTGCTCTTCTTGGGAGAGGGCGCTCCAGAAGCAAAGTGACGCAAATGAAAATGTCCTAAACCTCATCATCTTCCACTGCTTTTTAGAAGATCTAGGTATGCTGAAAGAAGCCTAAAATGATGGCAAAATTGAGGCACAACTGGTTGTGTGGGGAGAAGTCCAACAATTTTAGGGGTCTTAGGCTGTTGAAGGCATTTAAGAAAGACATTCTGCATTAATTATAGCAAGTAATTATAATTAGAATTCCTAATAAAAATTAACAACTATGACAAAGAACCTTAATATCTACCCCAGTATTAAAACATATACACTGTGCATCCCTAACTAAAAGATATCTCTGGCAAACAAATGTTCAAGTATTCCAATAATGGGAGGAGACCTTATTTACACTTTAAATCCTCTCAGGAGCTCTTAGGCCTTTTGACTGATCTCTCCAGGCCAACTAACACAATACAGTACTCAATAAATAAAAGAGTATACTGAATTTAAAAAAAATACTGGTAGTGCTCCAAACACAATCATTTTGCTTGGTCATGTATTCAGATTTGAAATGTTGACACATATTTACATATTCATACAAGTGTCTCCCTAATAGCAAATAAAATCCCTGAAGGGCAGCATAGATCACATTTGTTTTAGAAAATGTTGGTTGGTCTTTCATGTGGGAATTATTGTACATCAGTGTTCCAAAATGTCATTTTACCTAATTTTTTAAAATTAAAGTTATGTTTTTATTTTAGCTAACACTGGCATTTCTCTGATGTAGCCTTTATTGTCAAAAGAAGGAGGAAATGAAAAGGGAAACAACAACAACAAAGAAAATAAGAGTCATTAGACTAGGCATTAGACTAGGCATGCAGAGACATCAATCTCACTGTGGTTTTACCTTTTTTTAAAATCAGTATAATGGCCTTCTACTGTGTTTTAAATGGAGGAGGAACTCTCAAGATCTCCACTGTCAAGCCATTCCTAATCAGTGTTATGGGATCATGAATATGCTCTCTTGGTTAAGAGTCTTGGTTTAGATCTACTCCAGTGATTTCTTTGTAAGAATCCTCAGAACTGGCCAGGGGTCCCTCAACAAGACTGCATTCTACCATCTGCCCACCTCTGGATTAGATAACCTGCAGTGACCTTCCAATCCCATCCTGAGCCATAGAAGCCATGCCAGATATAACTCCTGGTGGCTAAAACACTTATGTAATTGTTAACTCTGTGGAAAAAATAACACTTTCCCCACATGAACCTACCCAGGAAATTACTTTGCTAGTCCATCTTCCACGACCTTAGCAACACAATTGTACAATGGACCAGCATCAGCAACATGGTCTTCTTAGTTGCAACTTTCACACACACACACACACACACACACGTGTGTGTGTGTCCCCTTTGCTGTTTGCTTTCTGATGAGCATCAAATACCATTTAATTTCAGTGGACATTATTTAAGCAGGTTATCTAATGCTTCTATGAATCAAGCATATGTTGCCTTTCTTTTTTGTCTTAATGTCTAATAGTGGGTCCCTGGTATCCGCTGGTGTTTGGTTCATGGATACTAAAATCCGTGGATTCTCAAGTCCCATTAAATACAGTGGCCTAGTAAAATGATGTCCCTTACAAAAATGCCCAAGTCAATAATTGCTTTTAGGAATTTATATATTTATATATTTTTTTAATATTTTCACACTGTGAATGTTTGAATCCATGGATTAAGAAATGCTAAGGAAAAGAGAGCTTCAAAAGGTTAAGTTTTGAAGCCACAAGCATAAAATCCCATCCTCCCCACTCCCATGTGTGTGTATGAAGAAATTTTAGGCTTGGTTCAGAGCTATTTTGATCAGTTTGGTAATGCAAAGTACAGTTAACCATAGCAAGCTGCAGGAAAAGCAAGTCAGACAGTGTTGTGAAGAAGCACCATGTAAGAAAAATGCCAGGGGACAGGGGCACTGGACCCAATATGGGCTGGTCAAAATCAGCCCACTTCAGTTTGGGAGGTGGTCAAGTTCGCTGCATGGCTCTAATACTGACATGGGCATCTCATCCTTCAGGTGCAGCCAAGCCTGGTGATGACATGGAAATTGCTATCATGCAAGTTCACTTTATATATAATCATGTAATATGTGTAAAACGCTGCCCATGCCACACTTTAAAAGAATTTAGACACTGACGGCTGGTTATTTAAGCATATTAATATACAGTATAGTCATGCTAAGGTGGCTTTTTTTGGGGGGGGGGGGTTGGTCAAGCCTTTTAGTTTTCGTATATTTTTAAGTGGTTTTATACAGTTGTTAGATTGTAAATGTGTTATGTTTTTATTGTAATGTTTTTACCCATGAGCTGCCTTGGATCCCTTCTGGGTGAGAGGCAGCATGCAAAATAAATGGAGGATACTGGGAGGTGGCAAGTCAGTAACAATTAGAGGCTCATACAACTGAAATCCCTAACATACACACAAGATCTGAAGTATATGGTACATGCTTCATTTCCACACTTCTGTTTAAAGAATACAGTGATGCCTTAAAATGTATTCTGGCATAAGCTTTCAGGAGTCCATTTCATCAGTAAGTATATGAATTGCAGAAACATTACACACGAATATAAAGAGTGCATCTCAAAATCAAATGAA
Source organism: Sceloporus undulatus (assembly GCF_019175285.1). Classification (NCBI taxonomy): domain Eukaryota; kingdom Metazoa; phylum Chordata; class Lepidosauria; order Squamata; family Phrynosomatidae; genus Sceloporus; species Sceloporus undulatus. The sequence continues at coordinate 192,722,123 of NC_056522.1, read as the reverse complement.
ACTGAAGCAACAAAACTGGTCTTCAGGTTTCTGCACGCAAGAATGCTTACGAGGGAAATTGCATTATAGCAACTTAATTAAGCTGCATGAAATTTTTTAGAAAGAAAGACAGTGTTCTCTAACTCTGAATTACATCTGCA